>NC_049216.1:27002935-27302935 GCF_013347855.1 Anguilla anguilla | reverse complement strand
GAGGGAGATAGACACCTTTTTCTGAGGTGGCTTGAGGCTTCGTTATTTAAATGACCAATTTGCCCCTCGATTCAGCACACGCCTTCCACAGGGAGAGCCAAAAGAATGCACTCATCACGTTGGTCAAATAGGAACAAAATATGGACTGTAAATCAATACATACATTTTGAGTATTTTTAACATAGCAGGGGTTATTTTCAGGGAAGCATCTCCCAATATGAAAGAGAAAAGCTGATGCAGAAGACGGCCTGAATAGCGGCTCAGAAAACTTTGACTTTGACTAAGCAGGTGTGTAAATCTTCCGAGTTTGAATGGAGCCCATTGAGCACACAATCTGAACACTGTCAATTCTCCCGCATATTTAAAAAAGCACTGTCGAGATTTCTCAAATGCATCAAAAATGGCGTATTGCAATATTTTGGTTGAGGTTGCAGAACAAAGAGAGAGAAGCTTAAAACATTACAAGTATTACCAGATATTACTGTATATTACCCAGCAGCCTCTGCGGCGCAGAGCGAGGGCTTGAACGTGAGCAGGATCGCTTTATTTTTGGAACGGCACATCAGGCGCACCTTTACAACAACCACTGTTTGGGCTCCCGTTCCTCACAGTTTTGTTTCCTCTTGAAATAGTAATGAGGAAAAAAAAGAGTGTGGGGGCCTTGGCTGGGGGACATGTTCTGTTGAAAGGGAATAGAGAAAGATGGTGGATTTCAGATGCTTCAGTCCTGCAAGGCGACCGCAGGCATTTTACACCCAGCACACATCAGCCTGAAAACACACCGCTCTTCCCGAGCACAGCGCGTGTACCGTAAGGCTTATTCCTGTCTCAATTAAAACACTTTACATCACAGAATAAAATACAGTTTCGAGTCCGGCTTCAGTGCGGTCATTGTGTTGATCAATTTGACTGGAAATACGGCAACAGGACATATTTGTACACAATAACGCAAAGTAGTACCGTGATGAGTATTTATTAATCCGTTCTAACCACAGAACTATGTTGCCACTGTAAGTCAAAGACATTATGAATTTATAAAAACATAACTTTCTTAAGATGACAGTCTTTAGAAGTGTTCAGTATGATAAAGAAGATGGGGAGAGCAGGACTGTGTTTTCTGTTTGCTTTGTGCCGATTTCCAACTAGAAATAACACATTAAATGTGTCGCAATGAACACCTGGACAAATGCTTACACAATTCCCTAAGGAACCTTCTCTGCATCTCAGATACTTCCTCTGGAGGGGGGGGGGGGTCTCCAGACAGAGGATTTCAGGGAAGAAAAGCCCTGCCTGTGTTTGGGCTCTGCACAAGACACAGGTGGAGAAATGTATGAAGGGGTTAGGAGAACAAGCCGGCAGCCTTTCATCATGCTGACGGGTAGAGAGAGTATTCCATCAGCGTCGGTGACATAAATAAGTGTTTGTTTCCATTTTACACTTTTTACATTTCAAAACTTGAGACTGACCACTGCCTCTACCCCTCCTGAGTAGCGGAGGCACTGAATTGTCCATCGTATCACCTCTGATAACACATCTCCCACAAACATAAAATACTGCCTTATTACTTTTTTGGCTGATTGTGCTGATCACAAAGTCAAAATATTGTAATATTGTAGATAAAAGGTTTAAATACTGAAATAATTATAACTTTCTGTATTTATTTGTTCAGTGGGCACTACTATAGTGCCCAATATTGGTGTAGTAGCACAGCATAATGTCACACCAAAGCACCAATGCAGTATAAACGCATCACTACACTGCAAAACCGGGAAGAAGAAAAAAAATATATATATATATATATAAATAAAACACTAAATAAACTGATCTGTAAAAGGAACAATAGCAATAAAAAATGAATAGGATTGGAGCGTTCTGGATTAAACAGCGGTAAATTCCCAAAAACAGACACAGGGCCCAGTGTGGGGTGGCTGAGGGAGGCAGAGTCCCTCTGTTTTACAGCGTGAGCAGCGTGTACCCCCTCTCACTCGCGTCTGTCAGTGTGCCTGTGGGATCCAGATAACCCTTTGATAGAGAGCACCGCGGTTATTGCTGTCTGTAAGAGACACCTTCCCCACAGCTGATATGAAGATTTATAGAGAGGGGGGATATTCAGAATGAGCAGCGGGGAGACCACACTGACATGGCAACCCCCGATGGCAGCAGGAAGCGCCGCTGCAGTAAATGGCATAATCAGGAAGAAGTGCGGGGAAATGAGAGGGACCTCACAAGTTCAGTGTGTAAACCAGGGGAAGGGGACCAAGATGAATCCGTTTGAAGTACTTAATTACTAAAAAGCCAGCATTCTTCCTTTAAAAATATGCAAGGATATCCCACAGTTAACACAACACTAATATGTAATTTTGAGGGCAGTAAACCAAAAGGAGATACTTTTTATTGAAACAAACAAAAATAACAATATCCTGCAGAACCAGTTCAGTTTTCTATTTTTTTCTTTTTAATTAATACACCAAAAAATAACCAATTAGCGTAACACAGAAGATATACTGAACAATTTGCAGGATATCAGATTGCACTTAAAGTGCAAATTTAAAGGAAACCCAAAAAGAAATTAAATTAATATTTTCTCTACTGCTCAATATTGTTATTTTGGATATTTCGGATGTTAAATCCGAAGAGGCCAAATCAAAAATATCACGTCAACCCTGTTCATCAGAAAATATTAGCACTAGCACGTAAAGACCCCTCCCTGAGATCCAACTGCCTTGAATAGTTTCTGGATCAGTTGACAAGCAGTAAACATGTCAGTCTCAGAGAGGTTGAAATTGGCAATGGAAAATGAAAAAAGAGGGAGCATCGACTGAAAAACTGCCGTAACTTCCACAGACAGCTCCTGAACACCACAGCACATCCGCTCCAGTCCACAGGGCAAATTCTCAATATGAGTCCGGGAACAAGTGAGAGACTGAGTCACCAGCTGAGCTACGACATCATTTAGAATTTTAAAAAAAAATCTACATTTTTTTTCAAGGAATACACTAAATATATGGATATATATATATATATATATATGGTTTGTTGTCCACATTGGATAACAAACCATAAAACAGGCAGCTAAAATGTGTCAAAGGTGCACGATTAAAATCTCAACTGTACAAACAATACAGAATGTGCATACACACTCACTGTTTGCCTTTGTTCTGACTACTGGACGAAGAGTGGTGGCACTGTTATAAAATAGAGTGGCTATGCTGGTGTGTTTCTAATGCATTTGATTCTTTCTACAAAATTGCTCGTCTGCAAGCGTGTAGTTGTTTTATCACATAAATAGTCTGAAATGTAACTTGGACATTCAGATGTCATGTTCTGAGTTTAAACACACAAACACGCACACACACACACACACTCACACACACCATACCCAACATCAGACTGTTCATTACACAGACAGATATTCACAAAGAAACTGTGAAACATACATACGTCCATATGGCCTGTAGCTGCACACATTCAAATACACATTACACGTAACCAATAACATGTTTGGGGTGGGGTGTTCGGGGGGGGGGGGGGGGGGGGGGTGCGCTCCCAGTAGACCTTGTCAAGACCATGTCAATTACTGTACAATATTTATACACATGTGCTACACCTGCCCATCGTCTTAGTTACCCCACCGTCTCCCTCTCTAAATACCAGCGCTCCTCTTTAAATATTTAGAATGCATTAATCGCATCTGCACAATGAAATATCAACGCCACTGCACTTGAATGCATTTATGTCTCTTCCTCTTTCTTTTATATTCCACTTCTGATTTAATAAAAACACTAAATAAATGGCATCATGCCCTGTTTATGTTACCTACTGTTGAACTAGATGTTTTCCCTTTTTATTTAAAATGACAAACAGGGACAAAAAAGAATCATGCTGAAAATACAGTCAATTTATATCATTATACTTTAATATATTTTTTACAAATATTTCTAAAATAATGAATTGCCGTTCTATTTAAAGTGCGGGAACAGGACACATTGTCATGAGCGAGGAAGCGAGATTTGGAAGTTGTGACCAACCTAAATTTAAGCCAATTTATCGGAAAGCAATATCACACCTCAAACATTAACAAACATCTGCTCTTTGCATTAACCGGTTTCACTGTTTTTACACAGACTGTACGACTGTAAAAACAAGCGACACTGGACCCCTTCCAAGGCTGTGATATTCTGTTGATCGCATTTTTTTTTTCTTTTTTTTTTTTGCACGTCATTAGGAAACACACTGTATTATAAAGACAGTTTATATTCACAATATTTATTCTCAATGCCAAGTCAACTGAGAGAGGGAGAGAGCGCGAAAGAGGGAGACAGACGGAGATGCTGTACTGCCTCTGCTAATGTACATCAGAACGACTGATAGTGCCCTCTTCTGCACACAGACTGCATGCTGAACAGGATTCAGTGGGCTCCATCTTGTCACAGACATAACTGGAAGACAGATACAGACAATCAAGGATGCGCTGTTCGGGGAGAGAGGATTTATTGCCAGCACTAGGTTTTTTTTTTTTTTTCCTATTTATAATTTCATGAATAATGTTTAAAAAATAAAACATTGCTCATAAAATAAGAGTAACTTTTTATTCAGATTTGTTAAGGTGAGGTGAATTATATCAAACAAGATATTGTGTAAGAGCACAACAACATATGTGAGAGAGTGTGTGTGTGTGTGTGTGTGTGGGCATGTGTGATTATTTTATTTTTTAGGCAGCTCAGTTCTCTGGGTGGTGGGGGATACACAGGGACACACACACACTGCGGTGAGCCCCATACAGCAGCACACTACACCAGGCAGACTGCAGATGGGCTTTACGGAGGTGTAATACAGAGTCGGTGGGGTATCAACACCTCCGTCCTGCTGGGAGATCCAGAGCACCAGGGCTCGGGCTGAGGAGCCCAGACCAGCGGACCGCATAGCAGCTGTACACAAAGCGCTGGGCCACTGTTCCACTGGAGACGCTAACTCAACACTACCCTGCACAGCCAAGCCCGGGGGCTGCCTCCGCCATCTTACCTGTCCTGCGTTTCCGCACGTATACATACATGTACTCCGCTGTTTAAAATGCACGTATGCGCACACACATGCACGTACGCACATATAAACACACGCACATTCACACACACACGCTACTTGTACTCTGCTGTCTAAAATGTCCATGCACGCATGCACACACACACACACACAGCTCCTGCACAGTGACACACACACACATTTATGCTGTCTTACACACACAATGCATATTTTATGTCTGTATGTTTTGGCACAATGCACTGGTCACATACCCTAGATATTTTCAGTTTAGATGCTTTCTATACATCTTTTGTAAAGATAGATAAAAGATCAATGTCATTTCTTCCGTGTAAGTGTTTCAGATAAATTTGAAATGAAATATAATTTAAATGAAAGAAATGTACACAAGTATTTCTTAATTGATATTCTTTTAAATCTGATTTTATAAATTCCTTAATTGCAAGTATGATTAAAATGTATGTCAAAATGCAGTCAAGAAATACTGGTTCATAGAAATACTGGTATATAGAAATATGTATTTTATGTTAATGTATTATTAAGCCAAATTAAATATTTTAATTAATATGAATTATTTGTAAATAAAAAACATAGTCACATAAAATAATATATAATCAAAATAATACATTTTTCATCTTCCCCATGCGTGCATGCACATGTGTGTAAGGTCTCTGTCCTGTTCGCATCACAAGTATACATAACACTCAGGGTGATGGAGATCACCATAGATGTGCAAAGATGACCCATTTTTTAAACCCAAATTTGATTACCTGTTTTTTTTATATTAAAACTGGATCCAAAGAGGCCAGCTTCCCCGTTTGATTTTAATGAAGGCAGTGTGGCTGACAGGGGGGTTTTGATTTATACAGTGTATTAAGTCAGCCAGCCAGCCAGCCAGTCATTCAGTCAACCAGTAACAGGGCAGGGTCTAGCACTGTCCACTCGGTAAACCCCAATTTCAGTCCCCTCACCGCCTTATCTCAGCCTAGCCAGCCCCTATTCTCAATACCCTGGGTAAGAGGTGGAATTCTACCGTAGAAAGGAGAGAGCAGTACCTTTAGGGCAGCATTTTTTAAAAAAAGTATATACACATATATAGTGCAGCCCATAAGTATTTGTACAGTGACAATTTTGGTTGTTTTGTCTTTGTATGCCGGCACACTGAATTATAAATTAAACAACAACAAACCGAAAACACTGGGTGTGTCAAAATAAACGGGTAAGAAGCAAGAACGCCCTTGTGAGCTCGGAAATGGAAATCCACTGTAGTGGATGACCAAAGAATACTTTCAATTCTGAAGAAAAATCCTTTCAACTGTCAAACAGATCAAGAACACTCCCCAGGATGAGGGCATAGCTGTGTCAAAGACTACGAGCACGCCAGCATAACCTCAGAGGGTTCATCGCAAAATGCAAACTATTGGTAAGCCTCAAAAAAAAAAAAAAAAAAAAGGCCAGGATGGTGGCTAAAAAGTACGTAAAAAAGCAGATGGACATTTTATGACCTGTACCAATCAGATGAAAAGAGGAAAGTGAGGAGAAAGGAAAGGCTTATGATCCAAAGCATCCCGCCACACCTTTGAAACATGGGAGAGGTAGTGTTATGGTTTGTGCAGAAGTGTGCAGAAGTGTACAGAAGCATTTTATCTGCCCAGATGTAACCAAATGCCTAAAAGCTCACTGGACAGCGCTTCGCCTGGCAGCAGGAATATGACCCCCAAAAACTGCTAAAGCAGCCCAGGAGCTGTTCAGGCCTAAAAAGTGGAATTATTCTGACCGGCCGGGTCAGTCACCCAAGCTGAATCACGGTTGGGGTGATTGGACACGTGTTTCACTCGATGAAGACAAGACTGAAGACAAAAAGCACCCCCCAAAAAAACACAGAAATGAAGATGGCTGCAGTACAGGCCTGCCAGAATATCACCAAGAAAGGTACTCAGTGTCTGGAGATGTCTAAGGGTCACAGACTTCAGTTGTCAAACGCAAAGGATTTACAACCAAGTAATAAATATGACGATTTGTGTCGATGACGATTATGTTAATTTGGCCAATCACTTTTGGGCCCCTAATATGGGGGGACTATGTATAAAAATGGCTGTAATTCCTACCAGAATCACCCAATATGCATTTAAATGCTGTCAAATTAAAGCTGACATTCTATATTTTAACCTCACAGATATAGTTTCATTTCATATCCAATGTCCTGGAGTAGAAAGTCAAAACAATGAAAATTCTGTCATTGTCCATTGAATATTACGCACACACACCATATAAAACTGTCTCACATTAACATCTTACTGAAGTCCTGTGAAGCTTGTGTGTGTCGCTTAAATGAAATCACAATACAAATTCCTTTCTTGCCATTCCACTGCAAAACTGAAATATAAATTCATATTTATATATTTGTACATAAATACAATAAATTCATTTAGAATTAATTTAATCCAGTTTAATTCAACATATCTCTTTCTGCATATTCCCGTATGAAAAAGATGAACAGAAGCAGTACACCGATGTCCATTATCAGGATTTTTGTAACTATTGTGGCATATATTACAGAAGGATCTATATCCTACATTCACATTTACAAAGCTGGTCAAGCTATCTACAAAATATTAGTGCCGATGTACTCTACATGATTGCCCTCTGTTACTGATCATCTCTCCAGACCACAGCCTGGCATTGTCTCCCATGTTACAGCTGGTTAAATACACTGGAAAATGCACACTAAATAAATGTTAAATAAAATCTGGTACATACTGCACAGCGTGAGAATTCAACAGTAGCTATAGATGAACAGCGTCTCCAGTGTAACACACCTAGGCCCTCCACTGGGTGTGTGGCACAGTTACAGTTATAGCTACTCGAATCAAGGCAAAGAGAGAGAGAGAGAGAGAAAGAGAGAGAGAGGTGCTTGTTGCCGAGCACCAGGCCGTTGGCAGGGCACTGCTCCCAAACCGGGGTCAGAGGAACGGTGTTGCCGAGCACCTGGCCACTGCTGCCCCAGCCGGGGTCAGAGGCTGCTACAGAACGCAGCCTGGGGTAGACACAGGGCAGCCCCGTGCACTCACAGGGAGATCACAGGAAGGGATGGTAAATAGGAAAAACAGGAACGACAGGTACCAGTGAGAGTGGGACAGGTAAGAATGTAGCACTGATAATAATAATAATAATGATGATAATAATAATAATAATAATAATAATAATAATAATAATAATAATAATAATAAATGTATTTACTTTTAATCCCCACCACAAGTCTAAGTAAAATGGTCTCTATATGTTTGTTATTAAGCATTACAATTACTAAAAGCCTTCATATATCATAGCTTGTGTTTTATGTGCATTTTATAACCAATTAGCACAATTAATATGATGCAAATACAATATATGCATGATACTAAGGAAGCACAGAGGCCGGTACTGAGGTAAATCTGTCTGAATACCTAATATGAAATAAAAACAGGAGAAAATTGCATTTTCTTTTTTAATGTTTTGCTCAAACAGAGCACTGCTGTCAGGCCCAATTTTTTCAGTGTGTCAGACAAAAAGAGGAGAGATGGAGAGGAGGGGTGCAGAAAGAGAGGGGGAAAGGGGAGTGGGAGAGAGAGAGAGAGAGGGAGGGAGGGAGAGACAGAGAGAGAGATGGAGGGGGTGCTGACATGCACTTGTCTCCAATCTCTTCGAATACATTTCACAATTCATCTGCTTTGTCTCTGCTGCCATGGCTGGGACAATCAGAGCAGACAGCCATTAGATTCCTCATACCCCCACCTTTTCCATATGACACACCGGCAAAGGGGGGGTGGGGGAGGTGGGGGGGGGGGGGCACTGCAATTCAGACTCAACACCAAATGGGGAAATGTCAGGAAAGGAGCAGATATCAAAACCATGTTGTCATGGAGATCCAATGCAGGCTGGATATTGCATATACATTTTCTGGCCACTGCAGTGTGTTTAGCCCTGTCCACAAATTCCTTTTTTCCCCCCAGAAAAATACCGGATATTTGCATGGCACCTTAGGCATGCAAAAATTGTACCAGTATATAATTATAGCAAAGATAAATTCGATAAATATGTAATGAATGTATTTGTCAGTCATTTTAACCATTTCAATATATTTTTTATAAGAATTAACCACAGATTAACACAAATTACTTTATTTACTAATTAATAAAATGTTTTTAATGAATAGAAAATCAAATAATCAGAATATATTACTATAGTAAAACACGAAAAAACAAAAATATGAATTAGTTTTTCATTGAAACTTTACCAACAAAAATTAGAATTGCGTGTAGTTTGGCATGACACATACAAACTATCAATGCAGTCAGGAATAAATAAACATGAATGAAATTGAAAATAGTATTTCTACAAAATACTACAATAGATATATGAAGCACACATTCACCAATAACAAAATAAAAAAGATGTAAATGAATCCCAGCTCACATTACAGTATTTTTTTAGACTACCAATATATATTAATTGCAAGCATACAATAATTTTAAGTCAATATGTAATCAAACCAAAAGGACAGAGATTTGTTCATAAGGATAAATATATTTGCTAATTAAACAATATCCTCCAATTTCATTAAGACATGTGCTAATATTTTATTGTAATAATTTTGTGCAATACTTATTACTATTATTATTTATATAATTTATTTTCAGGAAAACATTTAAATGCAAAGTAAAAAAAAGAAAATATGAAAGCATGCTGAAATAACTGAAAGTATGAATCTAAGAATATGTCTAAATGTGAAATCTGAGGCAGTGGAGTTCCCCCGCAGCGAGGGTGACAGAGTGTGGTCATGTGACCAGCCTGCCCATCGACAGAACTCACTCTTTAGCCAATAGTGTTGTCAGAGACACTATGATGCTGGAAAGCTTGACATTTTTGTGATTTCCTCTTTCAAAAAAAAAAAAAAAAAGGGAGAAGAAATGAGAGGGGAAGAAAAGGGAAAGAAAAAAAGAAAAAGCTTCTTCTCCTCTCTTATTTTGCAGGCTGTGTCTACAGGAGCCAGAGGCCACTTTAATTCAGATGGGGAGACACATCATGGTCTTTGGGGGGGGGGGGGGGGGGCACTCAGCCTGGTGCTAACTGTGCACAGCTCATTTTATACTGTGATCGTTATTTTAGTTTTTTTAAAGAGTTAACCCAACTCCCACGTGTGCAAAAACAGAAGAGATTGAAAGATATTAAACATAAGCAAGAGATAGTTACTGTTCTTAAAGCCCTTCCTCGCCCTCCCTTTGTCTTTGTTTGGCCAGAGGAGCTGAGGGCTTAGGGAAGAAGGTACAGCTCAAATCATGAAACAGACGTAAAGCCAGGGAGAGACGGCGGACGTCCACCAAGCGACAGACTGCCGTTATAATTAAAACACCCCAAAGCCCAGCAATGGCCCTCATCCATCTCCCTTCTCTTTTTCCTCACTCTCTTGCACACACAAACACACACACACTCGCACATACACACACACACAGACACAGACACAGACACACACACACAAACTCTCACACAGACAAACACACTCTCTATCACAAACACAAACACATGCACGAACGCGCACACGCGCACACACACACACACACACACTCTCTCTCTCTCTCTCTCTCTCTCTCTCTACACACACACACAAACACACACTCTCACACAGACACACTCTCTCTGACAGACACGTAGAAACACACACTCTCTCCCACACACAGACACACACTCGCACAAACATACAGATGCACAAACACACACTCGCACACACAGATTATTATGATTCAGGATCAGCTCACTCTCCTGCCAATGAAAATTGCATCCAGCGTATCTTGTGAGGACAAATGAGTGTAACACATATTTTTCTATTTCTGCATTTTTTAAAACATCATGAATGATACATATTTTTTATCCGATTGTACCTGGACTGTCAACACATCATAAAAACACAATCGCACACACACACACAAAAAAGATTTACAAATAGAACATATACTGCATGTTTCCCCATATTAATTCCAATTTTTTCCAATTCTTTTCTTTAACATGTGCAACTTATGAGAGGGTTTTATTCCACAAGCAGAGCACAGGCAACAGAAGGACAGAATTAGAATTTGAAATGAAGTGTAATATAATGCACCGCGGCACAGGATGGGCGTGTCACTGCCGCAATCAGATAATTTTTCACCAAACCGCGGACGACCCGTGTGAGCGCGGAGACAACAGAGCCTGTGTATCGTATGTGCGTCTGAAATAACAAAGGGAGTCATA
The DNA here is from genome assembly GCF_013347855.1 of Anguilla anguilla. Lineage (NCBI taxonomy): Eukaryota > Metazoa > Chordata > Actinopteri > Anguilliformes > Anguillidae > Anguilla > Anguilla anguilla. The sequence continues at coordinate 27,291,631 of NC_049216.1, read as the reverse complement.
TTCTTACATGTACAGCGCTGGAACAATGCCACCTCCTTACACTGTGACCACTGCCTGTGCCGCTGAACAGACCACACTGCCCTCTACTGGTGATCGAGCAAAGATACACAGTTCACAGACAATGCTGAAGGAGATGGAACGTCATACTGATATTCATTAAAAAATTGTAGATTTGACGTATTTTTTTAAAATAATTATTGAATAACAATCTCTATTGGGAACTTTTTTGTATTTTTTTTTTTTTTTTAACTACAGCTGTACCCAAAATTTTGATTGTAAAATTACATTTCATGGATATTCTAAAAGCAAACATGACAAAATAAAAAATAAACATTTCCAAAATACTCTTTGGGAATTTTCCTTTTCTTCAGACAGAGTGAATGAGAGACACTCCTCAGTTCAGAGGTCATGCAGGCACAAAAAAACCCAAAAAAAACAGCACCTGGCAAGGGTGCTCAACTTGCCCCACTCTGAACTTACTGTGACTCTTCTGAATTCTCACAGTGACATTGTATTTCAGTGTGGATTCTTGAAGCCTGTGTGTTAGGGGCAGGCACAGTTTCCCTAAGCAAGCGAACCTCACCGTCCCTTCAGAAGCACACGTGTACACAAACACCACACACACACACACACACACACACGTGCACTTATACTCGCACGCATGCACATACATACACGCACGCCCACGTGTGCACAAACACCACACACACACACACACACACACACGTGCACTTATACTCGCACGCATGCACATACATACATGCATGCCCATGTGTGCACAAACACCACATACACACACACAAACACACATACACAAACACTGCACAAGTTTTCGCCAGATAAAGTAAACAAACACAGTGCGGTGGGTACAGAGATGAAGGTGTTAGACAGATGTCTAATTACCACAATTCGATACGCAGGTACACAGTGGTATTACCACCAAAATTCAAAAGGCTTTTAAGCTTCGTTTCTTATTTAAAATAAATGCTGAATAAAATCGCCTGAAGGAGGTTTTTTTTATGTGCGGAAAATACATTTCTAAAGGAGAAAATAGTCCTGAGCAAAATTCACACCAAATTAAAACAACATAATCAATGCTAAAAATTATACTTTAAGGCCACAAAGTTACACAGTCTACAGCACTAGCCACACTAGCCGTAGCGCCTCTTTGCTCCAGAGATTACGGAAATGGAGGGGGGGGGGGCACTGCCAGTCTGGCCCCTGGGAGCTGGAGGAGAGACTCTCCACGCGGCGCAATGCGAGTCATGAATAATCTGCCGCCGCCGAGTTTTTTAATCGGCGTCGGTGACACCTCGGCTGTCGCCGTGTCAAAACACTGCCACTCGGAGCGGCGCTTCCGCGCGGCTTGTCACCCTATAAGTGCCCATCACCGTGAGCGGAGGGTGCCAGCTCAGTGTCTCCCCCGTGCGCCGCCGCCGCCACGCTGGCAGAGAGGGGCCCCTGACAGCGGCGGGGATGAAGAGGGTTTACTCCGGAGAACGCGCCGGCTTACGCCACAGCTGAGCGGGCGGGGCCGCGTAAGCTACGGCGGCGCATTCAATTAGGGGCGCAATTACCACCTGTAGGGTAACGCCCGCGCCGCTGCGCCAGGTGAGCAGCTTAGCAGGCTGTGGCTTTACAGTAGCCGCGACCGGGGAAGGCTCACCTGGACGTCTATGGTTAACATCAGCCTGCCCAGGGACAACAGACGGAAATTAGCGATCTAGCTAAATCTGGCACATTTGCATCACGTAGCTGTGATGTTGATCAATGTGTATTGTCTCTGTCAAATAAATAAATAAATAAAATAAAATAAAAATATGGTTTTATTTTTTTTATATACTCTAATAAACTCAACTGAATTTGAGGTGGGAAAACGTGTTTCTGTTAACCCGGTCTAAATTATTTAAAGATTTATCAGAAGCTCTTATTTCCGGTTGTCTTATTTCAGTCTTGACCCCCATGACCACAAAGGAAAATGTGTATTTGATGTTGTGGCACTTCAGACCATTCACAAGTGTATGGGATGCGGCTTCCCAGAGGCTTATGGGTAGACCACATATGCCATGTCTGTAGGACTAGACAAATGGGTTATTAGACTAAGAAAAGGTACAGTTTTAAGCCCATAAACCGCAGACTACAAAACTGACTACTTAGCAACATGTGGAGTTAGCTACATGTGGATTATTTGATTTTTATTTGAATTATACTAAAGTAGTAGGATGCGGCCTGCTCATTTACAGCAATTAGGTTATCAACTTTTATTTATGTTGATGTATAAATTCACTTACTAGCCCAGTATTGCATAGTAAACTGGGATATGCTGGACATTAGGCTGCAGAAGCATGCAGTGAGGGTGTAGGCATGTCCTGCTATTGCCCTTTACATTACATGCCTCATCAATGGAAGCCAAAAAGACTGCAATTAAATTTCAATTTCGCTTCCAAAACAGCAATCGGACTTTGTTCCCCTTGCATTAAGGCAGAGAAGAAAACCTAATTAAGATCTAATGCAATTAAACACAACGACACACTCAACTCCTCAAGCAGTTATACTCTTGTCGCGCCGCAGCAAGTGAGTTTTTATGTCTAAGTCCGCGCAAAATGATCGATCTGGTAAAATAGTTTACCCAGTCACACTCGGTATCTTTCTTCCCTCCTCTGCTTCACCTGGGTCCCCCTCCAGGGGCGCTGGTGACACCCGCGGGAGTGCCCGTATGTGCCAGACCACAGGGCACAGATCAGGCCGCACAGCAGCAGTGCTACAGGCAGCCTCTATTTTAGCAGACACCCAGAGACCAGGTTCTCTAATAGGGACAAATTGGCAATGTCTGTGCTGCCCGGTGTGGTGCGCTGGGAGCCCTGGATTGATAGTGATGCCTAATGATCCCCCTGGGTAGATCAATACCCATAATCCTCTTTCCTGCCTATCCTCGTTATTGGCAATAGAGACCCAAGAGGAGCAGGGGGAAAACTGCACTGTGGAGTGACGGGGCCGGGAGTTCACGCCACGCAACGTCTCTGCGTGTGCCGAAAAGCGCGCCCGCACACGCCCGCACACGCCCGCACACGCCCGCACACGCCCGCACACGCATGCATACAGGCGCGAGCAGCACGTCTCACCCGCACACACAGTCTGTCACAAACACATACACACACGTACACGCACTCACTCTCTCATACACACACGGACACACACACGCATGCATGCATGCATGCATGCATACATACATACATACAGGCACAAGCACTTCATCTCATGCGTTCACTCACTCACACACACACACACACACAGGCACACTCACTAACACACACACACAAGAATACAGGTGCAAGCACTCACAAGGACCAGGATTACAGTCACATGTATACATACACACACACACACACGCGCATACGCAATCACACACACACACACACACATACGCAATCACACACACTGATGCCGCCCTGTAAACTGTGAAATCAAATCAAACCTGTACTGTCCACATGCGCCGAGCAATCGATATTTATTCTCCTCTTATGTATTTATTAGAGTGTGCAATTTCACTGGGGCAGTCCAGCCTAATTTATATTAATTATATCTGAATCACAGCGGCTACAGGCTCCAAAAACTTCAATTGAGATATGGCCTAAAACAAAGCAAACCCTACATTTCAGTAATGCAATTAGAGGTATGTCTACAGCCACACTAACTGGAATAAATGATACAACATTTATTTTCTTTAATGATATTGGAAAAAAGGTGTTTGCTTATCACACAAATAAAACATCCCGCTGATATTCTGCAAAATATTACATAGAGCAATATCATATAGCCACCTACAGGAGCCTAATGCCTTAAAATAATTTATTTTATTAGTCTGCCATCATTACTTATTTTCTGAAATAGTCATGACTAAGGATCTATAATAACTATTGCCATCTCTATATTCTTTCTCCCTGTTCCCTGAGACCATGCTTTGCATATCATACCTTACCATAGGGGTACAGAGGAATATGCTTTATGAATATGACCTTTTTTGTTGTAAATAACAGAGATTATTAAAAAAGGAGGGCGGATGGAAATGTGGATATAGGTTCTGTTACCAGCGGAGCGGTACGGGGGGGTGAGCAGCACTGCATCCTGTGGACCCCTTTGCGTGGCGGGGGTGGGGGGGGTGTGTGAGGAGGGTGGGGGGGGGTGGGGGCTAGGGCCATAAAGCATCGCATCTCACTCCCCTGCACCACCTCCCAAACAGCTCATTACTCCCACCAAATATATCAATACACTTTACTCGGCTGTCACAACACTTACTCATTACACTGCTGACGACGCAGCACTAATTCAAGCGCCGGCCCCGTCGCCCCGCGTCCACTCTGTTGCCATCGGCGGCGTTTCCGAAAAGGAAGACACCCCAAAAGGCGCACGCATACACACATACACGCATGCATGCATGCATATGTACAGCAAGCAAGCAGACAGACACTCCCACAGACACACGCCTGCCCAGTATTTTACAGTATACACTGCTCAACATCTGAAGTCTTTGCATCTCTCATGTCCTCTCGCTTCTGCTTTACTGATTGAAATTAAAAATGGCATCTGCGTGAGGATCAGAAAATGATAGAATTATGGAATTTCTAATAAGCTGCAGCTCCGTATTTTTTATTATATTTATTTATACCATTAATACAGCTTTCATGCAAAAAAAAAAAAAAGAATTGCATCACACAAAGGTAATCTGATGGTTTTTTACATACCTAATCAACAAAGAATGCAGAAAAGTACACTGAATATGCATTTACCCATAGTGGGAAATACATAATCATTTTAGGGGACAGGCAACCTGTCCATTATCGTTGTGCCACTTCTCACAAGAGCCAAGCTTACTTAAGAAACTCATCAGCCTGCCACAGACTTGTAGATGGTGCTCATGGGGCAGTCCAGTCCTGTCAGAGAGGCGGATTGCCATAGAGACCCCACTGGAGAACACACACTGCATCTCTACCTCTCCGAGCACTGCCCCGCGTTTGTAAAAAAAAAAACAACTACCACAAAATGGCTGCTGCAAAGTTAGGCAAAAAACAAACTAGATATGAGGAATTTGTGGAATTCAAATTGCAAGTTTTCCTTTCCAATTTGTATTGTGAAGTCTTAAAGAAGAAGGGGGGAGAAAGAGAGAGCAAGAGAGCGCATGAGAGAGAGAGAGGGAGAGATGGCTTTACAATGGAGCCCTTCTGGCCTTGTTCTTCCTCAGAACAGGAAGAATTACAGCTAATATATCTTCTTTCTGATGGTCTTAGAGGAGCACTTCAAACAGACATGAGGGAGAATAGACTCGTAAGAGGGGCAGCTAAGAAGGTTTTCCTGATTTTTTTATTATTATTGAATTTAAAATGTAACTTACCTCAGTTTTTTTCCCTCTTATTAATATATGGAACATAATATATTAATATATGTAAGACAGGCTTATAGGTTCCTAGTGAAGAATTACCAGTTCTGAGGCACGTTCCTGATTTTAACTTCCAGATAAATGCAACCTCTATGTTTCTAAAGCTCAAATAATGAGCAACAAAAACCAGTTCCTCACCTAAACATCGATAAACAAAACAAAAGAAAACTCCAGCACAATTTAGCACACATAAATGCTGAATGTGGTTTTATGGAGCCTTTATTCACATACAAATACAGTTCATGCAGGGAGGATAAGCAACTGAAATATGACTTTTTAAAAAACAGAGCAAATTAATGGTTGAAATAAAATACGCTGAAAGATGGGGAAACAGCAGTTTGCGAGCCATTGTTTCAGATCAGTGTCAAAAAACGGACAAAAGTCTTGTGTTTGGTATCAGATTTGACACCTTTGTTGTGACCTGGTATTTCCCAGCCGGCATTGAAGCGATACGCTACACACAGAATAAAATGAAATGAAATGAAATGAAATAAAATAAAAAGCAGGAGTCTGCCCTTCCTGCGTCTCGTACTGGCGCAAGCGCCCCAGCCCCTCGGCTCCTAGCGCGACGCAAAGCCGCACATAAACGTGTGCGTTTAATCCATTACATCATTATGTCATCTCCATACTAATCTGCACCGAGGCTGCCATTGCTTTGACATGCAAATGAGGGAGAAAAAAGCCAGGGCACATTAAGGGGGGGTGCGGGGGGGGGGGCATAGCAATCATCATGTCTCGTCAACTGCGTTAAAAAAGCCCGGAGCCCCAGCAGCATTTCCCCCCATCTTTACTGTATCTCTCTATCTTTTATTCCCTCCCCTCCTCCTCCTCCTCCCCTCCTCCCTCGCTCCGCCACCCTGCCACCCCCCACCCCCTCCCTGCGCCCCAACAACGGAGCCAGCTGATCACACCAAACAGCAATCTGCTGAAGATCAGACACCCTATAGAGCGCACATAAACACAGCGGCGCGGCGCGTGGCTACCCCCCCCCGCCCCCCCCCCCCCCCCCCCCCAAAACCCCCACCCCGACGCACACTCAGCCGCACGCGCCCCTCATCTGCATATTCACAACGACGCCCGCCAACAAGCAGGCAGCTGCCTGCCGCCCCTCGGCTAACCCCTCCCATCCCCGAGCCCTCATCAGCAGCGGCTCGCACTAACGAAAGAGGGGGCGGCAAGACCAAAGGCGACCTCGCAAAAAAAAAAAGGGGAAAACAAGAAATAAAGAAGGAAAGAAAGAAAGAAAGAAAGAAAGAAAACACAGAGAAGCACCGCAGCAGTGAAGGCTGCATATCTGCCCTTCTCGCCACCCCCCCCCCACCCCCCCCCCCCGCCTCGTTCTCATCAGCGGGCACCTGGTGACGAGCGGCCGCTGATAATCCGCACTCGCTAACCAATCAATCAGCAGCCTCGTAATCAGCGGCGGAGGGAGAAGGAAGGAAGAAAAAAAAAAAACCACGCAACTTACCCGGAGTTGCCTTCAGTCTCCGCAGCCTGGGGGCTTGTCTTTTGCCGAATTTATTTCTGTCGCATTTTTTTTTACAATTTAACTGAAAAAAAAAATGTTACCTCTGTATGGATTTTTTTTTTCTTTTCTTTTGCTCAGCTTAACACACATCCACTACATAAAGCCAGCCTGCCTCTTTTCCTCCCTCTCACTACATGCCTCTATCCCTTCCCTGCCTGTTGTGACCGTGTTGGCACATACACTCTATACAGTAGAAATATATTAAAAAGCACACTCTACTACTGTAGTAGATATAAAAAGCTGGCGAGAATGGTATCCTGCAGATCTGCTGGACTGTGTGCATAGGGGGGGGTGTGGGGGTGTTGGGGGTTGGGGGGTGTGCAGTGGGGGTGGGAGGGAGTGGAAAAACCAAGGGAGGGTCAAAGCTAAACGGTCTACAAAGAACACGGGGACCAAGAAGGACTTCTATTTTTTTCCCCCCCTCCAAATAAAAAAAAGCTGAACATTCCCTCCCTCCTCTTCCCCTTTCCTCCTTCACCCTCCCTCCATCCCTCCCTCTGTGAGCTCATAGGCCTTCCCACTCCAGACTCCAGCATCCTTTGAGGAGGGCAGCTGTCTGTGCGAGGGAAAAGCCAGCCTGGCTAGCAGCCGTGTGCATTTTGCCTTGGGGTCAGGCAGCCGAGAAGCACTAGCTTCAAATTTGAGGGACGCGCAAAAAAAAAAAAAAAAAAAGACAAGGAAAATTCACCACGCAGTTCCGCGGCCTGATGAAGATCTGATGGTGAATTTAGCGTAGGATTACACGAAACCCCATTCCGAACCACTCCGCCCAGCATTTCCATTTTTCAAAATGCGCTACGAGACAGCTGTGATTCCTTTTTTTTTTTTTTCCCCTCCTCGCCATCACACAAAATATGAGAGGGGATCAGTCAAAGCAGAGATGAATCACATGGAGCAATGCAAAGGCAGAAGTGGGTCATTTACAATAAAGGGATTTTTAAAATTTAAAAGTTCATAATAATGCACATACAATGTACATGTGAATGTTACTATCGTTCACAGTATCAAAATATGTCTGTATCTGAATGTGACAGAAGCCTCTTTTGATGGATCAGAATAAGATGCCGTGCACACTGAACAGTGAGACAGATTAGACACACACTAATACACTGTAAACCACGGCACACTTCATCCACACAGCGTGGTTTTGTGTACAGTGCAGTATGAGGGGAAAACACAGAAGGGGGAGCCATGAGTTCCCCCCACAGGCCCCGAATATTCGCCCCTCGCTGATACACGGATGAGGGAGGTGTGGATACACTGGTCCCGTCGAGTCTCTTCCCATGCCCTCTGTTGTTTTATTAATCGGGTTTATTTCATCGCTGCCAACCAGCCTTTCACCACAAGGAGCCCCTTCGCCTTCACGGCCTCCTCTAACCACCCGGCCGGTTCCCAGGGAAAGTAAACGCTCTCAGCCGGGCGCACGGCCGTAACCTGGCCAGGTTACGGCTCTTTCACAGAGCAGCGCACCTTTCCTGGGGAATGACGGCTGCACCGGCGACCCCGCACGTGCTCGACCCTCTCCCCGCAGTTCAGCTCATGCCCACCGGAGAGTGAGGAGGAGGAAAGCCCGCCGCTAGCTAGCTAGCTAAGCTCACTCTCCGCGCTCTCTCCCAGGCTCTCTGAGGAAGCTCGAGCCGCAGTCGTGTTCCGCCGCGGCGTTCAGAGCGCGGGAGAACAGAGGGACTGGCAGCTCCATCTTCTCTTTTCGAAATGAAGAGCACCTGTGTTTACAGAACATGGCAGGCCTGTGTTGTAGAGCACCAGCCCACCCCCTCCCCCCCCCCCCCCCCCCCCCCACCCCCACCCCCACCCCCTTCTTCCATAAACCACCCCAGTCACTTTTTCTGTTCATCTGTTGGTGTGAAATGAAATACCAGCAATGTGCTGTCTTCTGGGCAAAGAGTGTGGGTGCTGAGTGTTGTGACGGTAGGTGTGTGTGTGTGTGTGTGTGTGTGTGTGTATGCACGCATTTGAGCAGAAGATAAATTGAGAAGTGAGCGGAAGTGATAGTTTAAAGCTTGGAGGCTCAGAAGGACCGTTATTAAGGGGAGACATAGGAGTTATAATGAACACAAAAAAAATCCCTCTTCCAGGGAATTTCACAAGCGAAGAGGGAAGGAAGTGGGAATCGCTACGGAAAGGGGGAGGGAGACAGGCAGACGAAAAGACAGCGTGGCTCCTGGCTGCTTTCTGTCCAACAGGACAGCGCATCTTTAGCCCTCCAGTTGAATTACAAATAAAATACACCGTTGCTCAGAAGTACAAAGTTCCACTGAAACAGCCTCGCTGGTTGATTCCATTCCATTCGATTCGTGCTGTCCACAACCGAACTAGTGGCACAGGCTGAATATCATGCAAGCCTCCATCACAATGAGAAATGTTTTTGTGTTTTTTTAATTCGTGCTCACTTCTGCACCATAATGACATTCTAAATGTAACATTATATATAAAGCAAAAATAAACCCGATACACAGAATATCATAGACTGTTTAATCTCCATTTCAGTTGGCAGTAGCAGCAGTATTAGCAGGAGTAGCCATGACAGCAACAATAACAATAAACAAAAGCAGCAGTGATGGAGTAGAATTTATTAAACTGAGCTCTTAGGATTTTTGTTCCTCACCAGGTCCGACCGTTTTAGATGCATCCTGATTTCGTGTCACCTAAAAATTCCCTGCATGACTGAAATATATTAAAAAATACATACAAGTATGAGAACAGCTGGGGACCGGCAGTAGCTGATCTCTGACCACAGCTGCCAATGATCCCGTCCACTCTGGGGCAAGAATCAACTGCATTTGTCTCTGTTGGCATCAAAACTGACGGACTACGTCAGGTGTGCTGTTCGGAATTGTTCTTGTTATTTGTACCAAGCTCAGACTACAGTAGTGGACTAAATACTCAAACTAGTCAATAAGTTAAGATAAAATTTTTGATTCAAAATTTTATTCCTTATAACGCTTAAGTTAAGAGTCTATTTAAGTTAAGAGTCCATTACATTAAATTTCACATTCAGTTGTTTTGCTCTAAAATTCCCAGCAGAGTGAACATTTTGTTCGTAGTAATTACGACATGGAAAATGTCAGGAACACATATTTCTGTATGAAACTCATTTAACGTGTGATATAGTAATTGAGGGTGGGAATTTTCGCAGTTATACCTGAAGTATCACTAAGGAATAATTAATATCATTTAAAAAATTAAGTATAATGAGGTGATTTTTTTTTTCATGCTGCTTAAAAAAAAAGACCAAATGTATTTAACATCCAGTTAACACTTTTAATTATTCACAAGCTGAGGTATTAATTAGGGCAATTAAAATTCAATTAAAGACACCAAGTGAATGGGAGGAGGCGAAAAGAATCTAAAAGAACATCTCTTAAGCAGAAACAGATCAATAAACTGACAACTGCATTTCAGTGGTTTACAGAAAATAAAATTATAACAAAAAGTGGAAGGTAAATTTCGCTAATGGCTTATGGCAGCTGTCTGAATGGACGTGACTTTCCCGGAAAGGAAAAAAAAACTACCATTGTCAAAGCACATCATCCTGGTGCTGAAAACGAGCCACGAAAACAGTGCCATGTTCAAGTTCATGGAGAAAATACACTAGCAGCTTGAACTAAGGCAACATATGTTCCAATAATAATAATAATAATAATAATAATAATAATAATAATAATATTAACTTATATAAAAAGCCACAAGATAAGTATTGCAATTTGAAGTGTTTTTTTTGTCCCAGGCCTTGTTCTCAAAACTCATATTAAAAGAGGTTGCATACTTTCTACTCTATTCCATCTTTGCATTTTTTCTACTCCACCGTTATGATGCAGTTCACACAATAACCACCCAGGTTTGTCCGTTGTTGTGTAGAGCTGTGTAGCTCTTTGCACGAGCGCAATCTGGGGGAAACGCTCTGAATGCGTTCCTACCTTCCTGCAGTGAGATATGATTATGTGTTCGGTGTGTGGGAGGAGTGCTTGGGCTGTGCGCTGGGACTGGGGATGTACAGTGTGCAGAGGTCAGTCTTCAGCCCTGTCCAGCAGGCATCCCAGCGCTGCCCCAGCACTGCACAGAACACTCCACAGTCAGGCTGACGAGAAGCAGGAGTGACAAGATTCATGGCTACTGGAGCAGCTGATGAATTGGAAGGGCAAACTGATCTTGAGGGGAGGGGGAAGCCTTTTTGCTTTTTATTTTTTATTTTTATACAAAGAAGATGCTGAAGAACACATACTTTAAAAGAAAAAACAATCCCAATAAATCAACCCCTTCCCCATAAATACAATGCCCTCCCTAGAAATCAGCAAACGCACATACACACACACACACACACACACACACACACGTACGAGTATGTCCATCAAATCGTAAGGAAAATGCAGTCTTAATTTTTAAAGTCGTTTTCTTACCACAATGAAGTAATGCTTTGTAATTCTGTTAGAAAATGTAAATATAATAAAACAGAAATATTCTGATGATGAAACACAAACATTCTGTCTGGGAACAAGTATTCGATTCCATTGTTTCCATTTAATTTAGTTTAAGTATATACGGCATCAGTAGGAAGTTTATGAGATTGCTTTTGTATTTTTTGCTTGCTTTTTTTAACTTAGTTTAGAGTCAAAATGAGATAATGAAATAATCAAACCTTCAAAAAGCCCTTTTTTTCTTTTGCATTGCATGATAATATTCCTGATAACTTTCCACAGTTAATGCACAGTAGTGGTGATACCACCAAGACTGTGCTTGGAAGACATGTTGGACAGAAGTGCAATTACAACAAAGTATCAGTTTGACCACTGCGACAAAGGGCTTTTTTCAGGCTACTTCCATTCGAGATCAGAGACACAGGCCAGTTCTAACTGTACAGCAAGTCATTTTTACAGTAAAACTACTGTGAAAGATCTCTGGTAAACACTCCTCTTCCACACTTTACCAGTGTCCTAACATACAAGCAATCATAATTATTCAGACATTCCATACAAAAATAGCCATTTTGATTTGAAACATTTCCCCAATAGAAAATATGAACATTGATGGAGCAAATAAAAATTACTATTTAAAATTCATTTAAATTAATTTAAAAAAAATAATACATTAACTCTTTATCGCACATCTCACTCACTATTGTCTCCCCATATTTCTTAAATGTTATAATTCTTAAGTATTAATGGTTGATTAAATGCTTTAATACCTTAATTTAAAACCATAAGAAAATGAATGTCACCATGTATAACTAATTATTTTACATACATGTATATGGCAAGTAATTCTGATACTTGCATTGACCAATTTGAATATGTTTTTATAAACTGAAATATTCAAAATTACAGAGAACTGAATTTAGTTATATATTTTTTATAAGTCCCTATTCACCAGAACAATACAAATACCATGTAAAATAATCTACCTGAGACTGCGCTAGATTTTTGGATAGATGATTTATTGCTATAAGGGTACATGGCAATAATGGATTTTCTGGCTTTATGTCCTTTTTTGTCTCTAAGGATATTCAAGGAAAGCAATGTCTTCGGTCAAATCAATTGAACAAGAAAATGCATAAATGTTTAAGATTTGTGTAAAGAAAAAAAAAAGCAATTCTCTTCCATTTTCTTTTTTGCATTTAGCATCAGGAATGAGATAAAACGTGACATGCACTACATCACCTGGGAGAGGGTAGGCAGAGGGTGTGTTCTGTGCAACCGCAAATTGTTGCAGTGTTTGCGGGAGAAAGGGTCACCACTGGGGCAGGTTTGACTCTACGATGCCCCAGATTTTCCTTTTGTCTATTTGCATCGGTCCTAAGTGCCTTTCTGCAAACATCGCTTTCATCATCCTGCCTAAAAACCAAAGGCACACATTGTCTGCCAGCCTTTTAACCACATTTGCAAAAAAAAAAAAAAAAGAAAGCCTTTTTTTTTTTTTTTTTTTTTAATCAATGTAGTTCAATGCTGTCATCAAAGCAGAATTTTTTTTTTAGAAATGGTAAAACCAATGGCAACATGAGTGTAAAGTTTATAACTTTAGCAATACTAATACACGTAGCAGTACAGCGAGGGCGGCATCACGTGTGTGTGTTTCTGAAGAGTGGAACGTGATCTAACTGAGCACGCAGCAGAGCATGTGTGAAGGAAGAGCCTACGTGCTAAGGCGTATGAAGGGGAGCGCAGGGCCGGTACCGCCAAACTCATTGTGACACGCTGCCTCCGCCACACCTCTGCATTTCATCCTGTCGTTCGGGGGACTATATAAGCAGCCCATCAGAATAAGTTAGCACAGCTCCTTACACACACGCTCAAGGTTATCCCTGCTTAGCAGCGCTCCGATAAAACAAACTCGCGTGAAGCCCTAAAAGCAGATTAAAGAGGACACTCCTTACAGGCCACACACATGAGTAAAGTGTAATACCACAGCACATTTTAACAATTGGTTATGCCACATTTAACTTGCATGTCATGGCATTATTGCAGGGCCCAAATTCAAAAAACTTAATTTAATTAATAAAACCGTGAATACCCAATATTTTACCACAAATATTTAGTTTTAGGTACAAGTAAACAAACAAAAAAAAAACATAATAAAAAGAAAGCATGTTGGAAAAAAATTTCTATGCTGTTTGCTACCACAGTGTCATACATATGTATACATAATGTATGTAAATCAGAGCCATAATAAATATAATCCCACTACCAATATGTAAAAAAAAAAACCGCTGGCAAATATTCAGATTATTCAGTGTTTTCACACCATCTACAGCCATCCAAAACCCAACATGCAAATGGTTCATTTAGAAGTAAGGGGGAAACAGATGTTCGCCTCCTCTGGCAGTGTGAGCGGGATAAGAAAAGTGTCATTACCTTTTCGATGAGCACGCAGGGACTCCTCAGCCCGGCTTCTCTAGGAAAAGAGCATCTCGCGGAATCGGCTGAGTGCCCGGGGTGAAGCCATCTTCCGCCTGCAGTTCTCTGGGCTCACTGGAGCTGAAAAACACAAAACGCAGAAACATTTCTCATGCTGCCATTTTTCTGACGCCATAAAAATTTGCACAGCGCCGATGTGGGGGTAAATGTGAGGCCGACACACTGGGATGGCACTGGGGGGGGGGGGGGCGGGGGGTTCGGGGGGAGAGAGGGGGTCATAAAAGAGTAACATCAACATACAAATGATCATATACAGGAAAACATTGCCAGACATTATCTCTTCATTGTCCTTCTTCCGCACGCAATTTGAGCGGCCCCCTTTCCGCAGAGCACACTGGCGTCCAGAGATGATGTTCCCACTCCTTTCTATTTAGCAATTTTATTTTTTTTTGCGGTTCTGATTCCTGAGTTCACAAAAGGGAGCCACCCTTCATATATTTTTACATGAGACAGAGAGAGAGAGAGCAGAGAGAGAGAGAGAGACAGAGAGAGAGAAAGAGAGAGAGTGTGTGTGTGTGTGTGCGTGTCTGCATGTGGAGGGGGTAGGGGGTAGACATATTTGGTATGTGTGCACTCAGAAGGTGACAGACAAGCATTGCCATATATGGGGGACAGGCACTGGCAGCTTTTTTCTGGGGTGACCTCACAACAGTACGCGGCGAGCACCGGAGGGGAGAGATTGACAGAGATGAGAGATGCACAGAGATGCGGGCTGCAGCAGAGAGTGGAGATGAGAAATCAGAAAGGGACAGAGTCGGAATGAGAAAATAAAGAACAGAAAAGAGAAAAAAAAGGGAACAGGGAGCCTTGCAGAGCGAGAGAAAATGAGACAGGAAGACAGAGAGGCCTTATTTTGTGTGCCAAATCCACCTGCTGTCTAATCTAAAAGATCACAAGGGCATTGCAATGCCCAAACTATCAGACGCTCCCTCTTCAGATCTATTGGAGGAGCCTGATAGAAGCTCAGGACAGGAATAGGCCATCAACACTTCAACACATGAACACATATAATCTAAAAACAAACAGCTTCATTCTAGCATGGTGGGACATCAAATGAAGGGCTCTGTGGTGATACGGAGACAAAACATGTTTCTAATAAAAAACTCCCTCATCTTCATCAATCATCCAAATGGGCTCTGGTACTCATTCTTGGATTTGAAATTAATAACAAATGTTCAAAGAGTGCAATAGGTTATCCTTAGGCTCGCTGTGTCACATCACACTAATTCATCTCATATTCGGCCGAATTGTAGCACACTGCAGGGGGTTTGTCTGGATACCGAGGAGGCTCGCCTTTTCTGTTTGATTTGGCTCATTTGGGGCTGTGTGATCCCGGGAGCTTGTTATAACTGCCACCTTGGTGAATGTGCCTCCTGGACAGGGAGGGGGGGGGGGACGAGGGGGGGACGGGAGGGGGGACGGCGGATTTGTGAGTGCTGACCCCAAGCGCTGGTGTAAGCCACGGGTGAGTGAGCGAGTGAGCGAGTGAGCGAGAGAGCGAGAGAGAGAGAGCGAGCAGGGCTTCGCACAGCGCCCAGAAAGCCTGAACGAGGCACACCATCTACTGTCACAGCAGAGCTACTGCAGCCCACCATCCGGGCACAGAGCCGGAGAAGCCCGAGGAAGGACTTCCTGTGAGATGGAATCATGGCTGCCCTGAGGTTCTGAACAGAAAGGCATGGGCCATTGCCTGGCTGGTCTCTACTGTGACAAAAATAAAGAAAGCTTTGTATTGTATAAATCTTTACCACCAACTGCATTTTATCCAATATAATATTGTTTCTCTTATGTTTTTATTTTTTGTAATCCATTTGTTTCACATAACATCACATAATTCTGGTGAATAAATAAAAATGTTTTATTCAGCTCGGGTAATCGCAGCGGGTAATGTACCTTTCCAACTTGAGACCTTAGAGTAACTCCAGAAAGCATGTCAGCTCTGTGAAAATAGAGCTTTAGCGTGTTATGGCTAACACTTCCTAGTTCCTACACAGGGCTTTGAAGCCAAATTGCAAGGCAAATTGTTAAAAAAAATTAAAGCTTTCAAAAAGCTGACATACCGTAAGTTCGGTCTGCAATTTTTATTATTCCTGACAAGGTGCAAAAAAATATATGCTTAGGGTCAAGGGGAAAAAGACTCAATTGCATCAATTACCAATAATCACCCACATATGTAGACGCCATATGTCTCCCATTTGTTGAATTCAATTTAAAATTCCCAAATTCTTATCTACATTAGGCAAGATCTGGAGATAACGGGCTTGGCATTCGTCACGTTTGTCTATGAACAGACTGAAATAAAAGGAAAAAATGATTATATTGTAATACGTATACTTTTCAAGGTCATGTTCATTTATCAAGTTAGAGTGTGCGGGAGAGACTGGACGGAGGTCTGAATGCATAATGCAGTGAAATGTTCTCCTAGTGACGTGGGAACGAAGAGCACAGCAAATTCGCAGAAAACGCTGCGCTAACTTTCACCGCCTGATTAAATGTCCAGACGCCGCGTAACCTTGAGTTCCAACCATAATAAGGGGCCAGGGAGGGCAGATAAAAATCAGGAGGGCAAGCCAGGGAGATAGACAGACAGAGAGGAATGGAACGGTATGGTGCAAAGCCATTCACAAATCATTTTCATTTTCTTCCTACCGAATCAAAAAAAAAAAAAAAATTACCAAGGCACCACCACCAAAACCCCACCCCCTTCTCTACACCCCATGAAAAAATAAATCTAATTTTCCCATCCCCGCCAGAGCGACGTTCTCCTGCTGGCTCCCCCCAACCCCTCCCAATCTCGCTCTCGCACTGACGCACTCTTTTTTTTTTTTTTTTCTCAAGCTGGGCTCCATTTTGTAATAAGTTCTGATCAGTGTTTCACCCAATTTGCATTCTACTCTGAGAAAATGGAGGCGCAGCCTTGATGGGGGAGAAAATGGAAAGAGATAGTGGGAGAGGGAGAGAAAATAAAGGGGAAAACAATCAAATATCATATTAGCCTGTGTGTGAGAGCGCGCGCGTGCAAATGTGCGCAGTGGATGCAGCACTCCGTGCGCACACAGTAGGCGCGTGTGCGCGTTTGTGTATGCGCGTGTGCGAGTGTGCAGGAGACACGGTGTCACAGAAGCCTCATTGTACCATTTTCTTTATTTAAATTCAATCACACAACCTTGCTGAGGGCTGAAACAGATGGGCTGCAATATGAATTTCTGATCAGCTGGCTGATAGGTTATGAGGTAGGACCGTAATTCTATTTCAGGGGGCCGCCTGCCCGGCTGCCTGTTTGCCTTCGTATGAGAATCAGGGTTGCAGGACCGTGCTGATGGAGATCGCCATTCCTCCCCAACTAACTCTCACCTTCCGGGCACCTACTGGGCCTCCCTGGTGCGAGGACGCGCACATACATGTTACATGTGACACGTTTCAACAATGCTATATTCATGACTGCGCTGCGAACTGCCAGATCTGTGTGCGTGTGAGCGTGTGTGTGTGTGTGTGTGTCGGTGTGTGTGTGTGTGTGTGTGTGTGTGTGTGAATGTACGCACATCAAATTCTGTATACACTAGTTTCAAATGAAATATAAATAAACTCTGCATGAATTACTCAAGTATTTTCAAAATGGATCAAACGGAAAATCCCACTGTCAGAACCACTGAAAACCTCAGGACCGTTTTATCTCAAGGAAAGGTGCATATCAAAAATGTAATGTACCGTAGCTCATAGCACAGCAGAAAAACAACCATGAAGAGTTTTGGGATTTTAAAAAAGCGCAGTGGGAGAAGGTAACATATTACACAAGCTGCTCACGATTATAGCCTCTGAAAAACATTGTGCTGTCAATATTGTCTGTATTAAACACACCTTTATGGACACCTTCAAAGTTCTGAACATAATGAAGCAAGCTAAAAGGTTACTTTGATAACCGCTTCATAATATGCCCACGAAGCCCAAGAAACAGCACGCCTTCATTTTAGAACAGATTCCCTTCTGCTCACAAACGGCGTGTGAAAGCTGGAGTATAAACAGGCGAATAAACCTTCAAAGCCCAAGTATAATGACATAAGCAAGTTGTGTCAGTTCTGCAGAGCACAAAATCTACAACCAATCAAAAAACACAGGAGCAATGCGATTGGCCCGAAATATGCAAATCACTGACAAAGCAATTAACTCAAATATTTAAAGTGCTTGTGAAGCCCTTCCTGCACAATGCTAGGTACAGGATCAGAGTGAGGACAAAGACAGATTTGAGAAGCTCAACAGATGGGGTCAGTTAAGACACCTGGATTTTATCAAAGGTTCAGAGCTGTACGTGGTGGATACAAGCGCTCAGCACTCCCAGCTGAAGAACAAAACAAGACTTAGCGAAGTCCAGAGGCCGAGAAGGTTTTCAGAGAATCCTAATAGGTGGTTCAGACGGAGTTCGGGATCGGGAGATAGAGAAGTTAATTACAGTCTCGATAGAGCGGCTTTTCCATTCCTATATAAAAAAAGTTTTTCATTAATAATAGCGAAGGGATCAGCGGTTATCAGCACCTCCGGTGGGATGACGAGGGAAAACAATCGCGGATTCTTTCACACCGTTTCTCCATCTAATTTCCGACCGTGCATTTTGGAATGAAATTAATTTCCTCAGCTATCTAATAAATCAGAGACAAGTGATTGCTGTTGGTGCCAATCCGACAGGCACAATGAGATCCTTTTATATACAATAAATTGTGTCTCCAAGCTAAGACAGCAATACTTCACACGCCAGGTTCTAACCCTACTAGAGATCGTACAGATGGGTTGGCCTACAACACGCATAGCCATGCTACCTACAGAAATTCGCCCCACTCTGTCCTCACCTTTGTCACCATTACACAATAATCCTCTTATGTTACAGCAGTATTAATTAAAGGGGTTAGTGGTCTTACCACTTCTGTACATTAGAGGCAAAAAATTCTTTCACCATTTTCTTAAAAGATGCAATGATGTCGTTGGCTTAGCACAGTTTTGGCAAATGATATACTTTTTGACGGATCCGGCAGTGTAATACACAGCCGATCCATTATTCATGGGGGCCGTACAGAGCGCTGTGTTACATTTCACATGCAAAACCCAGCGAGACTCAATGTATGCTTTTCCACATGACCTCTAAGGTTTGCACACGGCACGCTGCGGAACCCCAGGACCCCGCCGCGAGGTCTGGGAGCCAGGAGTCAGTCCGGCTCCGTGAGGCAGGGGCGGGACGCGCGAACCCGTCTGCTGCTCCTGCCGGGAGCTCCCCCCCCGGCTCCTCCTGGGGAGGTCCTCCAGAAGGGCCCTCTACGAAACGAGCCGAGGAGGGAGGAGGGCGGCGTGGGAAGGGTTAAACGATGCTGTTGTAAAACATTGATCCGCCGCAGATAGAGAGGTAGATATCACGGTACCCTGTCCCCTGTCATTACGGCATTACCATAACTGCAGCCTCCCCTGGTGGAGCAGACACACCGCGCCAAATTCCTCACAATGATCTCATTGATTTCCGTGCCCAGACAACATGCGGCCCGGAGCACGGGAAATTGCAGGTAATTTTACAGGGGATTTCACCTGCTTTGAAAAGTTTACGAGGAGAGGAGAGGAGGAGGAGGAGGAGGAGAAGGAGAAGAAAAGAGGAGAGAAGAGGAGGAGGAGAGAGGAGAGGAGAGGAGCCATCTTCAGCAGGGGGGAAATAGTGCTACAACTCCTCCAACACAGTGTGCTGAATAGAAAAAAATACAGTTATGAAAAAAGCAATAGGAGACAGATGAGTTGTGGTGGGATGACAGGGGTCAGTGATTTATAGCTTATACCCAATACGCATGTTTAAATTTACACACAATGTGACTTCTATCATCTGAAATACCCCACTTTGCTGCATCTCATAAGCACAACTAAGAAATGAGAAATATTACAAAAATACTCATTTATTTACGCAATAACCGCTCTCTCGACGCCTCGACACATCTTCCTCGATATCGTCCGCCCTTGCGTGACGGCCACGGTAATTGCACGGGTAAGCTGGCGCCCGTACGGGGCCCACGTTTCGCCGGCGCCGCTAATGACAGACGCCCCATTTGCGGGAAATCGCCGTTGGGTTCGGGGCCTCTTGGCAGGACGCAATCACAGCTGCAGATGAAGCGCGCGGGCCTGCGAAACACAGACGCCCGCCAAAGCACAGCGGGAGGCTAACGCGGCAGCGGCCGTAACGCGGGGCGGAGACGCGCGCGCATCATCCGCCGAGAGGGAGCGGAAGGGACACCGCGAGGGGTGGATT
Source organism: Anguilla anguilla (assembly GCF_013347855.1). Taxonomy (NCBI): domain Eukaryota; kingdom Metazoa; phylum Chordata; class Actinopteri; order Anguilliformes; family Anguillidae; genus Anguilla; species Anguilla anguilla. The sequence continues at coordinate 27,271,469 of NC_049216.1, read as the reverse complement.
AAAACGAATCAAAACAAAAAATATCCAGCCGTCTCCTCTGATCTCTCTCTTTTATGACCGTTTGGGCCTTGAACACACACACACACACACACACGTACACACGCACGCACGCACGTACACACACACACACACACACACGCACGCACACGCACACACTCCCTCTGATCATCATACGGCGTTCATGTGCTAGCAAGCAGGCCTACTGTATCACAGCATGGGTGTCCATGTTGCCGCATTACCATACAGTGCCTGCTTTTCCTTCCTGTTTACGATATACTCTTGTCTTTTTGATCCCGGTTTTGAATCACTTACAACAGTGCATGTCATATCAAACTGACTGGGAGGGAAATGCCCTGAGGATAGAGGTTAATTCAGTCAGGGAAAGATGCACCAAAAAAATCCTGCTCGTCTGACAAACTGTCGGTTTTTACATGTTTTAAAGTCTGCAATAGAAACATGCCACAACTTGACATGTGTACAGACAACGTTAGACGTTGTTGATAAATAAAATGACATTTTAAAAGCAGTAAGTGCATGCGCGTCTTATTTTCTTCAAACAAAAGCAAAAGCCTACAACAGGTTGGAAAGACGTGCTAAGGAAAGAAAAAAAAAAGGGGGGGGGCGGGGAAACGACTGCAGGTTTCCTGTAATAATACTCTCCCTGGCACCTGGCAATCATAGGCAGAACTCCATTTCATCTCCTCCATGGCTCGGCCCTTGTAAACGCATTGTGTACCCCAGCACTCACTGACCTCCGCGTACCCCCCAAACATGAAAGGCCTTTTATTCATTCCAGGTGTGTACCTCCGTGCCCAACTCTGTGTGTGTGTGTGTGTGTGTGTGGGGTGTGGGCTGAATAAGTGTGTGAGAGGGAGAGTCAGCGTGGGAGTGCAGCTCCACAAGCACACTGATTTCTTTTAGAGGGACAGCAGGTTCACTAGGTGCCTTTTCAGACTACAATTTGTCACATCTGTCTTATTACGACACTGCTTAAGAAATTTTAATGGGCTAATATTAGAACTATGATATGATCTGAGCACAGGTGTAACTACATTAGTCAGCGTGCGCTCGGTGAAACCCATTCATTGTGCCTCAGTCTGTGTAATACTCATGGTATGAGCCCAAACAAAAGTGACACGGTCTGTCGTGGCCTGCCATACTGTCACACTGCCATGCTGGGTTCACACTGCTGCCACACCGCTCTGCCACGGTGTCGGAGGGTCTGTCTCCTTAGCCCACGATCAAACACATGTCCGACAGGCCAGTGTCACCAGCAGTCTGTGCGAGTGTGTGTGTGCGTTTTCAGCGTGTGTGTGTGTGTGAGTCTGTACTTGCCGCACTGTATCTGTGCACTTAGATTTACTACCTACAGCCTGGCTCCCTGCCCCCTCCCTCCCCAGAGAACAGCTTCTCTTTAAGAAGTTTTATTCTGTGGACAGCTCTTTATGATCGTTTTCAAACACACTTCCACACACACTGCTCTCATGCAAAAGTGCAAGTAAACACAGAGAGAAACGCACACACGCACAAACACAAAGACACACACACAAACATGCACACACACACACAGACGTACACACACACACACACACACACACACATGCATACATGCACGCGCGCACACACACACAAGCACAAACACAGACACACACACACTAACGCACGCGCGCACACTCACACACACACACACACACACACACGCACAAATAAGAGCTGAGCTGTGGAAATTGTACACAGGCTCCATTTGTCCCTGTCAGGCAGGCGGAGCGCAGGGACCGCCTTCCTGGCTTCCCCAGGACCACATCGCCTGGGTGGTGACGCGATTGACCAGACTGAACTTGACCCCACACACTTGACCTCCCAAACCTGGCTCGCAGCGGGCCGAAGGGACGCAGCTGTGCTCAGGCAAAGGGCCGACGGGTTAGGCTGCACGCTGAGGGAACAGCCCGCGTATGCCGCAAGACAACAACAACATACTGCAGGTCAGCATTGGGGGACAGGAAGTTGCATGTTCAAGGCTTTTGTCTTTATTATTATTATTATACATATTATTACATCATTTTAATGCGAATGCTGCATATCATTGGCTATTTTTTCTTACAATCCATATTTCATGATTTAAAATGCAAATATTGTAATTAAAATTAAAGCAGAAGTCTTTCCTTTTTTTATGTAGTGGTGACTACATGAATTCTAAGTATTTCTGTACATCACTGAAAATAATTTTTTCTGTCACTTTAAAAAAAAAAACACTTTTTGAATATAGAAGACACTAAAAAACCTAGGATCTAAAAAAACGTCAGGATCTAAACGCATTGTACCGTGTTTAAAAAAAAAATTGTTTGTTTGTGAATGTACTTGTCCAGGTTTGCCCAGTTGTCAAATGCAGTGAAAGTTTGATATATGAGCAGCGGTCCATCACTTAAACCCTTCCCCACCGCAACCAATGGCACGGCTGGGTCTCTGCCAGCAGGCAGCTTGGTTCCCCTCAGAGCAGCAGACAGTGACTAATGATTGGGCCTAGCACTGGAAACAGGGAGCAGGGGACTTGTTTCCGGACAGGTTACAAATAGGTCGGAGCATTAAGAGATGAACTTGAATAAATGCTGATCTTCAACAGCATGGTTTATCCACTAACCCCCATTACAACAGCCGGGACTCGTCCACCTTAAGCCTGGAGAAATGAGCGGAGAGCGGAGAGCTTGTTTGATGGCGCCGTGCGGCTGCAGACAACCGGGGAGGAAAAACTGAATTAGAACATTCATCCAGCATAACACTAGCAATGACAAAGCGCCCATACAAACACCCACATACACATAAAGACACAAAAAAAACCAGGCGATGTAATGTTACAGAAGACACCAATCTGCTGGATGCTCCGAGTTTTATGGCAAATTAAAACGGGGGGGAAAATAATGAAATCGGGCGTGTGCACACCCCCCGCGCCCCCCCTCCCCCCCACCCTTTCCCCACCACCCCCAATGTCTCTTTTCTCCACAATCAGTGTCAGAAGAAGCGGCGAGGAGCAGTTTGTGAGGAACACTTATCTAACGCAGCTCCACAGCCCTGTTCCAACAGCCTTTATCTCTCCAGGAGACGAAATTCAATATACAAAAACGGCATCATGCAGCAATATCACGCCTGCGCTGGGGATAAGGGCAGGGCTGCCAGGTAATTGGTTGGCTATGGACGAACACAAGGTTTGAGGCTACCCGCGGAGGAGTGGAGATGGGTTGGGGGGGGCTTGCAATCTTCTTTCCACAATACACACCCCCCCCCACCACCCCCCCCAAACCCCCACCCCGCCCGTACAGCGCATGCTAGATGTGTCTGGGGTTGTGGGTCCCGCGTAGCTCTAATAATAATGCATGTCACACCGCAACCAACTCTCTCCCAGACCCGTCCTTTTTGCTTTAGCGGGGTCCTCCGCGCACATTAATTGGGAAAATCACTCACATCCATGACATTTAAATTAAAATTACACCAGATAATGTCATAACAAGAAAGGGAATACCATTAAAGAGCAGAAAAAAATTGCTTTTCTTAAAGATAAATGTAAATTGGGAAGCCCGATTATTCCGTGGCGGGGAGGACCGAGCCGGGCAGCCCGCGACACGCCTGCACGCAGGACCCCGCGCACCATTTCCTATTCTCCTCCCGCTCATTCCGCCCCGGATGAAGAGGGGATGGAGGAGAGAGGGAGAGAGAGAGAGAGAGAGAGAGAAGGAAAAAAAAAAAGTCATTTCTCTGATTTATTTATGATGCAATGAAGGTATGCTGAACGCATCAGAACAGGCAGCAGTGGTCAGGCTGTCAGGGAAGATGAAGTGTCTTCATAGTCGAGTGAGCGAGTCGGCGAGCGAGGTTAACTATCTCCTCCCCGTGCCGCCGCTGACTCGCATCAAAATGGCCACACGTTTATCCCCCCCCGAACCACCGCGCAGAGCACAGCGCCACTGCCGGCCGACTCTGCACTCCTTTCCATATAAGGATATTTATACATTTTAAATATATAATGGATATTATTCCAGGGGAACGTCGTAAAAATGAAAACATGGCCACCACTTACCACCATTTTCCTTCAGCTAAACATGGTCCAATTATACTGTACATTTCAAATGCTTACTTTTATATATATTTAAAAAAAACTACAACATATAGCCCTAAACCTAACCATTTAATTATGTATGTATATTAAAAACCAAAATTGAATTTTCATCTTAGACAAGAATGGCAGAAAGATGTACCAAAAAGCAACTAAAGACCAATACAACCTTTATTAGGCTTTGGACCAATTGTATAGCACTGAAATCTTATAGCATATTTGCTAAGTTTTTTTATTTAATTTTATTTTCTGCCTGTGTATAGTATGCACGTGTGCACTTGTTTGTACAGTATGGATGCTTCTGTAAGATACAATTCCTGGCACAGCCTTGTAATGACCAGGCACAGGACCCTGTTGTTTAGTAACAGACTGAGTAAGCCAATAGATTTCAAAGGGGCACTATGGATATTTCAACCTGGAAAACACAGGATGCCTGTCGGGGTGCTCTGTGACTGTGCCACAGAGTTTGTCCAAGACGTCTGTACATTGAATAAACACATGGATACCTAAGCAATGTGTTTTCATCAGCAGAAAATGTTTTTCCCCAGGGCCACAATACTTACTCACACATAACAAACAAATGTATGAAATTAGAATTAAAAATTTCAGAATAAGCCATATACACATTTTGTTGTTAGATGTTTCTGTACACATTCTCATTGTGCTTAATGTTAAGGTTCAAATTATTACCCCCTGAAAAATAAAATAAACTAAAAAACATAAAACAGTAACTCTCACATTTGCTGCCTCAAAACTGTTACTGCTACTTCGGGAATCCATGTCATCTTGAATCAGTTTAGAAAAAAACACTGCCAAATAAAAACAATTAAGAATTCATAAATACAAACTCCAATCCCAGAGGTATACGATTCATAAGTGCAATCTTTCGAGAAAGTAAAAAATATTGTCCATATGCAAAAATCACAAACTGTGGACTGGAAAGACAGCAGCCTTGATACTGCAGCAACAAACCATGCAATTTTCAGAACAACATCACCCTCTGCAGGAAAAAGCAGGGCGTGTCAGGAAGCGTTTCTTCTCCCAGTAAACATGAGGGAAAAAAACGCCTGCAGCAAATTCACAACACAACCGTCAGAAAGGCTGAGAACATGGGTTCAAGACTACTGAGATCTGACCATTCAAAATAGAGGGCACCCGCTCCAAAGGAAAATTCAATAAATATACGAAAATTACATTTCTTCAATTTCCATTCTTTTTCTTCTTTAATCGTAGAATCTTCCACAATCACATTCCGAGCTGTCATCATGAAAGGAAGATATAACATTTCACAACCAATAATAAAGATTTAGTCCATCCCGTTACCAAGAAACATATTTCAGATTTTCTTTATTTTCTGCAGTGATCAGCTCTGGTTCATAATAAATGAGTGGAGGCTATTTTATTCCATATATGCATTAATATCAGGATATAGACTAACTAGGTTTGTCAGCTAAAAAATTGTTGTAAAGACCTGACCAGGTGAGAAAAAAAATGGCATATTACCTTTTCCACTCCTGAATTAAGCCATAATACTACTCAGGGCATAGCGATTAACATCAACAAAATATGCAGTTTCCTTCATAATTCTCTCATAATTCTTTCATTCTAATGTGATCTCTGCAATTCAAGTCAGCACCCTAAAACCATCTTCTATTTATACACTCAATATACTTCCATTCTGTAATTGCAATTAGCAGTTTTCTGTTCTGTAGCAGTGATTTAATTTTACGAGTTGCAGAGAATTTGAATTCAGCTTCTTAGTCAGAAAGCAGTGGAACATTGCTGCAGATACTGCCATCAGAGCCTGAAAAGAACAGAACTGTAATGAACTACACAATCTTCACCTTGTTGGAGAGAATGTGCTCAGGTTTTTATCCAAATAAACAGTGTGCATTAAGCTAGGAAGGATTCTGGTGCTGGTCTGTCTGTTCTCCTAAGAGCCCTGAAATATGGGTGCGGAACACACATGCGAAAATAATAAACTGCACCGTTTTCATATGTTCTTAATCTTCCTCAAGCTATTAGGAAATAGGTTTTTGATATTAACCGAGAAGTACAAAGTGTACCGTCACTCTGAGCCTGATACACCATCAGCGCACCATCAATGCGACTACCCGGTATCCAAGGAGATCCAAATGGCGCAAACCCCCTTCTAATCTGATTCACTGACCCGGGCATTAGCGGTGATGGGACTGAATTGAAACGTCCAGTTCTCCTCTCCCTCACCCTCTCCGTTCTGTGAGCAGCATTCGAAAATTCGGGGAGTGAGCTTGACTGAATTGAGTCTGAAGGAAACCCTTTGAAATCCCTGTGTGTCCTCTCATCTGATGGAGTGCTTTCCTTCTCTTTAGCTTAACACAACAACATTCTGCACACTGGGGAAAATGCCCTTGAAACTTACCTCATTTATTTGGCAATGAAACAAAATCCTTCTTAGGGTTTTAATGTTCCTTTCCCTGCTGTGTCTAGCTTTAAGGTCTAGCATTATAAATAAATAAAAAACAAAATAGGTATATAATGAATCATAAATATGCATTTCATGAAACACAAAATTCATTCAATTTTACTGAAGACCTGATACACATCAGCAGCTCTGTCAATTTCTTTTCTGAGCATAAATGAAGATATGGTCACCACAGACAACAGAAAGCCCACCTTTGATAGATTCACATTCACAGGTTCTGAAGGAAAAAAGAAACATTTTTTCCATCTTTACTCACAGTCATTTTTAAGAGCATAATCTTAGAGTTCATCTATCGTGCCACCATCTCTATATATTGCTATTCTGCACAAAAATGCAAAACTGATAAGATCTTTGTTGCTCATTATTGGGTTTTTTTTTTTGTGAGATTTACCTCATGACTGACCTGGCATCTTCGCCGTGCTGTTATTAAAGACTTTGAACCTGAGCCTCAGAATCGCCCAATGCTTTAACGTGACTCTTCTTTCCAAGGTTATTTCAAGAGGATTTCTTTTAAATTCTTTACAGAAGGCTTACATTTTGAATGCATATTATACATAAAAATGCATTAAAATAAACTGACAAAAGTTTAGAAACCCCTTTCATCAAAGTGTTATTCTGTTTGGACCAGGAGATTACTTTTGGTGAGCAGAGCCCAGCAAATCTCACTATGGGGTTATTACTGGATTAGGGTGCGGTTCTTTGAAGACCAGAACACACCCTTTCCAGTTCTGCCAGTAACAGTCTTCCATTTCAGAGGCTGACGTCCCACTGGATGAAATACTTGAGCCACAATGAGCTTTCCCTACAGGGAATTCCTGCTTCAGACTCTAAACGAAACCATGAGGTGGAAAGGCCTTGCAAACCACCATCAGACGATGCAACATGAACTCACAGATGCAGAGGTTATTTATTTGTGGGGTGAGAAGTAGCCTAATTGCTCACAGCATTAAGTTGAGAATATGTAAGATAAATACACGCAGACTTTTGCCCTGACATAGAATACCATTTCAGCCGCCAGGCTAGATCAGCCGCTGAACTTCCCAGGTCTGTACGATTATCCCCTTCCTCCTTCGCTTTTACTGACACCTGACAATCAAGCATATTTCTTTAACAATAACATATGACTCACAGAAATGAATCAGATTATAAAATGATGATCTTTATGGGAAGTGTTTGTGTAGCATCTTTCTAGACTGTTGAACCACCTGCCCGCTACATTGGAACAAGTCCACAGACACACCTGCCGCTGTTGTTGACATAGGCCTATTCAAGGGAAAAAAAAATTCAAAGGGAGAAAAAGAAGAAGAATCTACCGGAGTATTTCTGCAGTAGGAGTACTGCAAAAGGTCAGCAAAGCGAAGCAGAAACCGAGCGCAAATATCTGTCCGAGCCACGTCTAGAATGAAACAAGAGCCTCTCTCGACTGCTACCTTCAAGGTAAAATGAATAATTAATGGGCCTGCGATGGACACAGAGAGGGACCATCAATATTTTAATATCTTCCCCAACTAATTTCAGTCTCCCTTTCCCAGGGAGACAGGGTTTGGGATTGCACTGGGCCCCATCTTCTCTAAAATCTCTGTTCAGTCCTAAGACAGTCTGGAGCTGCCGCTCCCTGGTGGTACACGTGGTACGCACGCCACGGCGTCCCTCTCAGTCGAGCGCTGATCTCTGCAAGAGACCCCAATGACTTTTCAAGACTTATATGCTGTAGATTTAGAGACATAGTAGGGGGTGTACTTTCAATGTGGGGGCAAAAAATCTAGAGGAAAAAAAAATAATACTAAAATCTACAAGTTTAAGCCAAACCAACCCTGTGGGGTTAAATGTAGTGCTGTAATATTTTTTATCATGCACAGGAAGCAATGTGCTACTCGCTCCAACCAGTCTCCAACTCAAGGTAACTCAAGAACAAAAACAGCCTTTTGGATTTACACATAAAAACAATTGTGCTTTTTAAATAACGTCATGTTTCATTTTATGTTTAAAGTGCTCATACAGATTGATTGCAACCTAGGCACACTAGGATCCCCCTCCACAACCTCAGACACTGACTATTCACTCCATCATTGAGAGGTTCACTGTGGAACTGAGAAAAATGTCAAAAGACAAACAATAAGTAGCACTTCAATGATTTTTTTAAAAAGTGAGAGTGGACAGAAGATGTGCATACAACAGGAAGAAGGAGAGGAGTATCTGGTATTTGCAGGGGGTAGGATTCTCATTAACTCTTCCTAATGTTTGACAATCTGTGACATTAATCCCAATGATACTGGACTACTTTGAAGTGCTTCATATGTTTTGTTAAAATTTTGTTAAAATTTTCCTCTTCTCACCAAGGCTTAATATTCTGTACACGTGAATACAAATCAGCTAACTACCACGAAGTAACGCATGTACCTAAAAACGAATAACTGTGTTCAGAGCCATCCCTAAACTCAGGTAAAAAATAACTTGGGGGCCCATCCAAAACATTGGCACCTTCTGATTTTACTGCCATCGAACAACGGCAAGAAGGTGGAGCCCTGAGCAAGATGGCGGGGCCCTAGGCACATTGCCTGATCTGCCTACTGGGAGGGACAGCTCTGGCTCCTGAGTTACTTCACACTCATTTTATCAGGTAATCAATCAGAAGGCAGGAGACAACCTACATGCAAAGGCCCCCATTTTCTTTATTTTAATTGAGCAAGAGGCAAGGAAACAGTAAAAACTATGACATTTCCCAGCGATGCACAACACAGACAAACCATCAAAATCAATTTCATGATCTGTTGGAACCAGAGTTCTGTCTGACGCAAACTAATGCGCACAACCGGACTCTTAATTTGCTCAGAGGTTTTTTTCTTTTGCTCTTCCCATGCAACAACTGCAGTGAATCTTCTTCCACTTGGCTTGGTAGGTTAATCCCTGCGTCATCTCTTTTCATAGTGTCACCATCCTGATTACACTTTGTCCGCGGCACGGAGACGGAGCAGGCGGAATGCTCAGTGACCTTGCCACTGTCACAAATGAAGGGTCTGATCTCATAAAGAACAGCATTAGCATTAGCCGCTAGGTGAGTGCGTCGGCTCCACAGATCACAGCCCAGGCTACTGATCTAAAATCCCTCCCTGCAGACGGGATGTACCAACCGCGCGCACACGCGGGATAAAAGGGGGAAACGTCAGCACTTATAGACAGAGGAGTCAATTTCCCCACAGCACAGGCACGATAAAAGAAACGCATCCCAATACCTCACGCCCCAGACCAAAGCATCAACCTCCCAGACCCCCTTGAGGATGACCTGCTCAATGGTGTTCTCCAAACATTCGTTACCTGCTAATCGCTCTGTTACCTTTCTGAGTAAGCCATCCAAAGGTTAAAACATTTATGTTCAAGACCCTTGTCGATTAACTGAGGAACCATTTCCGTGATAAAGCGTACTGGAATATAGGAGACAATGCTGAGCAACCATGTTGCCAAAAAGCTTTAATATAAAAACCTGTCCTGCAAATATCAGCAGAAGAAAAGACAGGGCTGCTAACTGCATGCACGACTGTTTATCCGGAACACAGTCACCTCCGATATCAGCAAGTTCATGTCTGAAGTACAGCTTGTCAGCCAAATTTAGCTCCGCGCTCCGTCGTTAAGGAATGACCGCGTTTAATGTTCAGCTCAGTTCCGCTCAACCTTCATCAGAGCAGCCTCATCAGCCTTAAATTTCTAATTGAACTTTGCTCTTAAAAGTTTGTAATCCTCGTAAACGCGGCGCAGGGAGTTGTGTGCACCCACCCGGGAGGGGACGCAGCCCCGGATATTCCCGAGCTCGGAACGCCGCGCGTGGAAGACCGGAGAGAAATTATCTCACGTCCGATCGGATTTCGCGTTTAGCTGACTTTGTTAATTAATGGAACGAATGTGTATTAGCAGATTATGTAAGCGTGCGGGAGCCGGGGACCCGTGTAACGCAGCGTGGCACCGGCTAAGGCGCGGCTTGGAGCACCCTGCCCTGCCACTTCATGCCAATGCCAACACGCCTGATCGAGCAGAGCAGGCCGGGGCGCCCTATTAGACATCAGCGGGTAACTGTGTCAGGGGGGTCTGGTGGGACGAGGGACCCTGTTACTTTTCCTCAGGCGCCGACTGTCAATGTTCATTTTTATACATATCCCGAGACATCCATACCCAATGGACTAAAAGTTGAGCACACACAAGAGCGCACACATACAGTCTTGCACTCTCCCTCTTTCTTTCTCTCTTTCTCTCTCTCTCTCACACACACACACTTCAAATTAGGTCATGCCCCCGGCAGAATGATCAAAGAAAGCAAAATCACAGAGAAGGAGAGAAAAGGCAAAGAATGAAAGTGGGAAAACACTTGAGGACTCATCATGTTCAATGACCGAGACCATGTGTTAGCCACAAGCACACACACAAACACGCGCACGTGCACGCATGCATGCACACACACACAAACGTATGCGCGCACACACACACACATACGCATGCACGCCCACACACACACGCGCACACAAAGACACACACGCAGAAGTGCACACAAACATTCGCGCGCACACGCGTGCACACACACACACACACACACACACAGACAGCTACTGAAAAGGTAAGGGGTGTGAGAGGAGGCCAAGACGTGTAACTTCCCAGTCTCTGCTCTCACCTTCTCAAACATCAGCTGCCAATGATGTCTTCAAAACAAAATATGACCAGGGGAGCCTAAGGTATACTTTCTACTTCAGCAGAAATGTTTGGAACAAAGAGAGTCATGCATCCACACCCCGGAATATCTTATGTCTCCACCCAGGTCATACACATGCCATGTTTAATAGGATTATGAACAAAATTCATGTTGTATAATTATCTGCCAAAATTAATCTCAAAACATTTTTTATTGTAATGACGGAACAGATCTGAGAATCACATTTTAAATGTTCCTTCAGTTGGTTGTAATGTAAAAGGTGAAACATGCTGGAAGCTTCCCAGTGTCACAGAAGAAAGGATCACAGTCGAACACTAAGCAGAGGCCTACCCCCTTCATTCAAACAAAAACCCCAATTATTAAAGGAGAAAAAACAAAAGATCAAAACTTTCACTGCTGCATGCATGTGAAGGTGAAAGCATCCCACGCCCCCTGCAGAGTCCCCCCCCCCCCCCCCCCCCCCACGCCCCTCAGATCACATCCTGATTCTAATTGGTTCAGACCAGGCTCGTGTCTCCATGATCCTTGCATGTTAATGCCCCCGTGGTAACAGTCGGCCGTCTAATGGCTGCACAGCGAGAAGCGTTCTCAACCGCATTACCTCTTATTGAGTTACGGTGCCCCCACCGTTCCAAATAAGACAAATTTAATTGATCCAGTCTATAAAAATCCGGGACTGCTGTGAATGGCCCGTTTATTTATTTATTTACGCCGTTTCCTGACTTCAGCAGGCCAGGCCCCGCGTGTGGCACAGGTAAATTGGGTTTACCCACCGCCGCATGACAAAAAAAGGAGGAAGAAATTTGAAGGTTTTGAAATTAGATCAAAGCCACAGCAATCAATCAAGGAAAGGTGCTGAAAGAACCGTGCTCATCAAGGAGATTTGGAGGAAGCTTCGGAACAGTGGGTGTCTGGTCCACACCTCTGACACTGATGCAAGAGTACTGCAGGGTCTCAGGCTGTGAAGGTCACAGGCCATATTCAATCTAATTCTCAATGTTAAAAATACCAATAAATTGTGGAAAATAAAGTATAAAAATAAAAAGCAAAAACATTGACTCCATATACAATACACATATACTGTAGTATCTACTTCATAAACCCTTAGTTCAACAAAGATATCAGCTTTGTGATCATTCACTTTTTAAACTTTAGAATACCCTCTGAGCATGTTTGAGCAAATTATGAAGAGAATGTATTGAAAACAATACTAATTAAATTATCTGTGGGTTCTTTGGCAGTAAACTTTCTTTGGCAGTAAGCTGTACTATTGTCTTCTTTTCTGATATGCAAAGATTGCTGGGAAATACGCCTGTGTATGTTGTTGCCCAATGTCAAGAGTCTGTTTTTTATCATGTGATGATGTAAAACGACGTAAATGTCACCTAGTTGTGATGGTGAAATTTTAAGGTCCAGTAGCTACCACCAAGTAAGTATGACAGCCAAGGAGTCCTAGATACAAAAAAAGTGAATCCGAATGCCTTATAAAAACAAAAGCGCAAAAAATGTCTCCTGAAAATAATGGTCCTCTCCCCTCCACACCGCGATTGAAAACATTTGCATAATTTCAATATGTGTTCAAGTTCAAGATTTTGGTTTAAGCATATGTTAATGTGACGATGTTAAACAAGCCATTGGTCTGTCAGTTCTTTGTTGTGTTTCCTTGTCTGCTCACAACAACTCTGAAATCAAAATTGATGTGTGAAGCGTGCTCATTACATTTGAAAAGGAAGCCCCACTGATATTTCAAAATGCTCACCCTGTCAATGCATATTAGAACCAGCCCTGTCTATGATTATATAATTATAAAAATGTACCTGTGACAGACCAAGAAGGGGAAGAATCTGCCCTCCAAAACAAACCTAGCCTTCTCCCTTCATGTCACTAACATTTCAGAATAAACCATTCTCTGCATTCAAAAAATGCTGTAAGCGGTACATTTTACACACCTGTTCCGTGGAGTCTGCTACTTTTTATTTCAGACTTTTAAGGTGTGTATTCATTTATTATTGTGATGACTTCAGCAGTTATTGGCATCAGCGAGCATTACAAGCAACAAAAAAATTGACTGACAACACTCAACATTGAAACTTAAGCTTCTGACAGATTAATCTATTAAAACCTGTACTGGCTAAGTGGGCACCTTTCACTTAAGTGCACATTAGTCAAATAGCATGAGGAGCCATGGTCAATGTCAGTGGTGAGGCCTACAGTTGAAGCAGGCTCAACACATCCTGACATCCACGCACTCTATTGAGTGTCAGGCTCCCAAAGTTGGGGAGAAAAGGGAGGGGGGGGGGATATGAAAGAGGTGACAGGGGAAGGAGGAAGAACAGAGGACGAACAATATGAAATAAAGAATAAGGGGATGTAGGGGAAAAGGGAGGAGCTATGGGAAGAGTGGAAGCAAATGTACAGAGAAGTGAGGGGAAGTGGGGAGAACAAAAGAGACGCAGGGAGAGGAGAGGAGCGGAGAGGAGATAGGAGGCGGGCAGGGATGAGGGGGCGGTATTCGCCCGAGGGGGATTTGCTCCTCCTGCTGTTGTGAGCGGCAGCTAAATTAAAATCCTGTCCATTAAATCCTGTGTCAGCCCAGAAAATTCCCTTTCCTTGACCTTTTGGATAAATTTCCATCAATCTCATTTTACGCACGATTACGGTTTTAATGAGAGATGGGCAGTATTATTGCACTGGCTAATCTCAACTTTCCCTTTTCTCCCCTCTTTCTTGCTCGCAGCTTGGCTAAATGGTGTTGATAAAGTCTTAAGTCTACAGATAAATAAAAAGCCATTTTTTCCAAAAGCAATTTCTTTCTGTCCCTCTTGCCTTTTTTCAAAAAGAACTGGACTTCTTTCATTAACTTACTCAGTCGCAAGAATTTAAAAGTTAATTAATTATACAACACACCTGGAGGAAACAAAATAATCAAAACACACACCTGAACTGCAAAAAAAAAAGTTTCAGCAATTTATGATTCATCATGAAATATTCTATCTCAACAGAATAAATTTGACTATTAATGAAGTTACTATTTGCTGGTGTAGTACCTTAGCCCAGCCTTTACTGGACATTCCCACAGACATGGCAGGGCATCGAGATCAGCCTCCTCTCCTGTTTCTCTTTGAAAATCGTCCCTGATGTCAGTCTCAGGGTGAACACTAATCACTTCAGGAAAATGGCCATTTCTAAAGAGTAATGCGCTCACCTTTCAAAAGCTTGTGTTCAAAACATTGTTCATTTTAGACATAAAATTGGCTTTGGCATAAAAGACATAATTGGGCAAAATTGCTCACAAACTACATGATAGTATTACCCTAAAGGCCAAACATTTGCCCTTTCGGGTAAAATGGCCAGTCTATGTGAGAGAATTCCACTCAATCTTTAAGTACAGAAAAAAGGATCAGGCGACAATATAACAGCCACAAATTAACCTCATTAAAGCTGTCTGCAGGCATGATTAAGTGGGATTACAACTAGGTTTATAGGTCAGCCTTGCGTCACCAAATAGGCACTACAACACATTGCTGTAACATGTTATAATGCACATACACATACACAATACTGCGATAGATTGCCGACCTGCCCAGGGTGTATCCTGCCTCTTGCCCAATGCATGCTGGGATAGGCTCCAGCACCCCCCGTGACCCTGACCAGGATAAGTGAGTGTAGACAATAGATGGATGGATGGATGGACATACACAATACACATTACTGTAGCACATAATACACATACACAATACACACTATAAGTCTTATCAGTGTATTCTGTACGGCAATTGAATGAATTCATCCTCAGGTGCTCGTCTGACCTCATGAGTACTGATTATAACACATCTGAATTGGCGCTATGTATGGTGCATTAACAGGGAGAAATATAGTATGTAGAAAAACACTGTAGCAACATATTTGAAATAAATGTTTCCATGCAATTTTTAAGCTTTTACCATAGTTTTTAAAAAAACATACAAAGGATATACTGAACTTAAAGTCATGAGCCTCACTCTGGCTGTCTGCACTGGGACAGAATGGAAGAGAAGGTCCAGGCCTCCACCAGACTAAGATGTAGACCACCTGCGTCCAGCTGGCACCGCCCTGCCCAATGGGGCCCGTAAGCCCTGTCTAACGTGACGCACGTACTGGGCGTGCTGGTCGGAGAGGGCCAACCGCAGACCAGCGATAAAAAGGAAGGGCAGAGGAGCGTCGTGCGCGGAAGAATGAAGGAGAACCATCGCTCGGCAACGCGACGCTCCGTCAGGATGAATACTGATGATGCGGTGAGGAAGGGTAGCGGCGTATCAGGAGGAGGGGGCAATTAAAGAACGCCCAAAGCAACGATCTCGCAGACAAAGCATTCAGTCTCCCTAATTAAATTCTGTAGCAGACACCTGCCCTTTCACCCCTCCCTCCTCATCTCCCGGGTGTTCATGTGTGGCAGTCACAGAGGAGTGCTCGACAGGCAGATTTTATTACCCTACGGTGGCTGTATTAAAGAGATGTCATTTTATAGGCACTCTGGCCTGATTTCACCAGAAATGGAATTCGGGGGGTCACGGGGGGCGAAGATTACGGCGCCGCCGTACATCTTCCACCGCAATCTCACACACTCCGCGCCGCGTTAAAGAGAGAGGAACATAAGTCATCAAAGTCCATCAAAGTCAATCTCTCCTTCCCCTCGCAAGAGGGCAAACAGCGCCTCGCATCCAATTATTTACCCATTAAGACGCTCGGGCAAATGACAGAAAAACGCAACTAATTTATTGGGCCGTTGATGCTACGGCTAATACAGGTAATGTCCAATCCCCTGACCGCAGGATGACGTTTCCATTTCCTCCGTGCGCATACAGTTAAACAGCCTCACACCTACAGTACGCACTGTGGCTTAGCCAGCGTAAAATAAAAACACGTACAAACGCTGCTGCAACGTGTTCAGCCATGGCACGCCACACCCTGCGCGTCAACAGAGACAGGAACGTCGACCCCGAGCGGCTCGCTAAACGCGGCCCGTCCATGTTGTGTCCGTGGCGTGTCACACACAGAAAAAGGCGCGGGCTGACGCTAAGCTCCGCGCGGCTGCCGATCCAGGGTAGAGACAGGGAGAGGCAGGGCCAAGGAAGGGCTGATGAGAATCAGAGACTTCCACACTCATTCCCGCAGCTCTTCATGGTGCAGGGGGGAGAGGGAGCCGTGATTGGGAGGAGGGTGGTAATGGTGCTGAAGTTAATAAAAAAAAAGCCAGGTAATGGATATTGGTTTTAAATCACTACCCGCGTCTTCTTGGGATGGAGACAGTTTTCACTAACGAACCCTGACAGCCCATTCCAGCACCGCTTCATAGCCGCGGCAAATTCCCCACAGCCAGGCTCTTTCCTCTTCAGCAAACCAAGGCCAGGGAAAAGTTACAACTTCAGAAAGAGTAACTACTGCCCATTTTCTGGTTATTTAACACCCAATCTAACTTCAAAGTCAGTAATGGCAAAATAGCTTTGCTCAGATCAAACACACCGGTCCTCACTCCTCTCCAGAGCACTGCAATTAGTTGACTGTGCCTGAGCCCAAACTGCCAGCCATCCTGAATAAAGCCACAATTCAACAGTAAAGACTGTACGGGGAAACAAGCTGACACCTACGGGAAATTCAATCCAAAATGAGCTAAAAGGATGTGTCTCAAAATAAATAAAAAATAGAAAGCAATCAAGTAATTAATATTACACCAGGTTGTACTTTGTAAGATGCTTTGTGTCTCTTATATATATATATTTATCTTGGACGGCAGGTACGCATATCACTTGGTACTTAGGTACACTGCTATATCTGGGAAGTATGGTCAGTCTCATTTCAGGAAAGGTCTAGAAATTCAGTGTCAATTTTGCTGTTTTTGATTTTAGTCCCAAAATCTATGTACAATACCATAACCAAGAACACACATTTTCCACAGGAGATTTTTATTTTTTTCCAGGTCCAAGGTCCATAAACAGCATAGTGTGCATGCATCTTAATTGCACATCTTAATTCTGCTCCCACATTGTTGCAGTTTTTGGGGTTTCATTATTTTTTGTTACCTGCATGCTTCTACAGCATAAAAATAATCCAACAATATGCAACTAATTTGAATTCTACCTTCATAAATTTTAAAACAAACATCATTGCACAGAATGTTGTGAGACAGTGAGATGCAGCCGAGAGACCCATATTGTTTAGTACCTCAAACTAAGTGGCAGAATGCAAACATAAGCCAAAGTAATGGGGTATGTTTGCACCCCAGGCCTCAGCGTTCTGTTGACTCTGACCAAATGATTTGCGTCACTCTTGGCTTTATGTTGTTATTGTGTATTTAGGCAGCACGGTCTGGAAATTTCCAAGGAAATAATATTATTGCACAATAATATGCAGTAAGTATAATAATGCTGTTGAGGAGCCAGATTTCCTGCAGTAAACTGTGTAACATGACTATAAATGTCATCTTTAACCTACCATGATTTGAATTACAATTTTCCAACCTTGTGAGCCCAATTTATTAAAGCAGAACTATCATTACTTAACTTTAGATTCTCTCTGACCTCTTGGGAGACTGTTTGACATCTTGTATTCCTGCTTTCTATCGAAGTACCTGGGAGGTGTCTCGGTACGACTCTACAATAGGTTTCAAGTGCAAAATTTCTATTTTATGATGGGAAGAAAGCAGATTCACCTTAAAATTGATCTTTAATTCTGCTATCGATATCATCACTGGGTCTATCCACCAGAGATGCATCAAAAACATTTTCTAACAAAGGTCTGCTTTCAATACTGTAACTTTTGGCAGTTTTCCGGATTCTCAGAGTCTCAAAGTGCAAAGGTATAATACCCTCTGAAGAGTAAGTTTTTTGGAATGTTTTTTTTCCCCAAATTCCAAGTTAGCGTTCTACAACTTCAGATTAGCAGTAGTGATCATTACATCAACATTAAAACATTCAATTAAGAATATTCTAATCACATATTTGTGATCTTACACCTTACAAATATTTGGGCTACTATTTGGGAAGACTACTGAACAAAGCATTAAAACATTATTCAAATAATGCCAAAAGACTGAAAAATTGCCCGAGCAGTAGCTTCTTATTTAATATAATCTTAAAACCAGGCTTTTCTAACTGTCATTTAAGAGCCTGTGACAGACAGAACTGAACTATTTCGTGAACCTGTCCCTGAGACCCATCTCTTTGCCTTAGTGAACGAAACAGAGCTTCAGAGGCAAGGGGGCTCCAGTTAATTTACTGCACATGGCAAACAGCGGACAATCGAGGGGCGAGCAGACAGGAATTTGCCTGAACAAAGGCCTGAAGCCTTAATATGAGTCCCCGTCTACTAATAACCCTCAGGCCCTCTCCTGGCCTGGACTCCCGCTAACCTCCCTCCACCGCCCTTCTGCTTCATACCGTTCCAACCTGGAAATAATGTGCTGTTTATTTCTCCCTGAAGATGATGTCTGAAGCCTTCTGAGCACGCAACCTGTCTTCATCTCCTGCAGCTGAGCCCAAGCACAGGTGGGGCGGGGGGGGGGGGGGGGGGGGGGCTGGGGGTTATCATTGATTTCTACCTACATTTCGCTGGCGTTCACTCTGTACATCCTCATAAAATGTTTCCAATCCATTCCAGCGGTCCAATTTATGTGGCTTAACAACAAGCTGGGAGCTTCGCTTAGATTAAAAGCCACACTTTTAGGCTCAACCAGCTTGCTATATTACTTTCGCTTCACGTGTACTTTCTCCGTTATTTTCCACAGTTATTTTCCATTTGAAATTTTTGGCATTTTATTTTGAGGAAACTCAAAGATCAAAGCAGAGAAAAAAAAGAGAGTAGACCCATGACAATCTCTTCGGAGCGATGTCACTTCCAGTCCTGATGACTGAGCAGTCAGCTGGTCAAAGCTACAGTACCATCATGTTCTTTTTTCCCCCCCAAAAAAACAAAACAAGCTGAAAAGATTTACAATTCAGTCTGGTCTATCACAACAAACGCTGACAGTTCCTATCAGACACAACCTAATTCATGCTCTTTCATGGCTCAACCGGCAAGATAATACAGCCTCAGATTGTGTATCCTGATAAGAGTTTCCCTTGCACCCCTGTAGTAATGCAAGGGTGATCTTTGATGTGAAGACACCGGGGATATGGCACTCAATTGGAGAAAGGGAAAAAAAAAAAAAGAAAACTCAGTTACGGTGGGCATCTGAGAATTAGAAAAGAGCTGGTGTCTGGCCCCACTCCCCTAAAGATTAATAAATAAAATATCAAAGAATGGAAATATCAAAACAAACCCTCTCAGGCCGCGGCAGACGGTGCAGGGGTACGCCGGCACAGCCCGGGAGAAAGCCTGCCTGCCGGGGAGGCGGGCGTCCGTTTGAAGCCCGGTGGTGTTGCGCGGTGCCGTTAATGAGTCGGGAGTCGCGGCGCTTCATCACAAGGGGCGCCCCCGGATTCGGAGTGGACAGATGAAACGAGGCGAAAGGTGCTCTGCCTAATCTGGCTTCATTTTCCGCCTCTTTATCCGTGACCAACGTATTTAAACGGCCCGCTCCTTTGACAGACGCTCGGTTCAAATTATTCTTAACGGGAAATTTGCAGGAGTGATATTAAATATCCTTCGGGCCAGGTTGCCCAAAGAGAATGTGGAACATCAAAAGGTAGAGCACTTCAAAAAAACTAAAACTAAAGACTACTGTCAACCTCAAGGGGGGTAACACTGTCGCGGGCTTCAGATCCTGGCTAGCCAAGATTTTGTGTTTAATGTGCAGATTTCGCCAACCCCCCGAGCTGTAAGTACAATATAATACCGCACAAGTCACATACACCTCACTGCCATGATGGCTACATGACTATGCATACATAGGGACACAGTGATAAATAGCAGTTTTCTAATCTGTCACATCAGATCCTATTTTCACAAAAACAAGCCTCCTGGCACAACTCACCAATTAAAGCAGGCATGCTCTACAGACCCAAATACCCTGAAAAAACGTCTAATAGCCCAACATTGTCTTAAGGTCCAAGAAGGACTGCAACCCCTGCTGGAAGCTGTCTAAATGAAGCATGTTGGACATGTATGAATGAGAGAGGGGAGTCCACCCAGGTGAAGATACAGCTGGAAACGTTCATCCACATCTCCTAAATGGATGTGACTGGAGTCATTAAGCTATAAACTGCTCAACTTTCATTTATCTGAAGAGTGGGAAAAGTGCATGGATTGTGTTGAGAGGCCCCTGCATAAGCCTATTATCTTCTAAGCTTTACACCGGAGAGAGGGCCTCCACGCAGACATAAGGAGATTCACTCTTTGAAATAGGGCCAGTGGTACAGGAATAAATGATAAAATAGCAAAATAAAAGATGAACTTGTCCATCTTAACAGAAACAGATTTTTGGTTGAAAATGCAAGGTGAAAAACACATCTCTTAGCGCATCATACAAATTCTGTATGTCCTCTACCCATTTACGTCTAGCAGGAAATAAATTCAAAACCACGAAACAATGTAAAAGCCACATTTCCAAACAAAACAACATTTGATGATCAATATAGACATCTTAGTCACATGACATCTGAATTAATGTCATGTGACACAGGAGTCCTATGTTGGAAATTATCTCATACTTTTAATTTTAATTTTAGGACAAGCAGAAAAGTGTAAATCATTAGTGTTCACTATCACAACTCAAACAAATGGCATGCTAGCAATAATTTTAATAATATAGTTAACTTTTTTTTTAAATGTAATAAGCTTGAATTAGAGCAATGTGGACAACATGCACTGCAGCAAATTCCAGAAAGGCATAAAAAATGTCTCAGAAGGAACTTCAGCTACTTAACATCTGAAATATCTGAAGTTCTAGCAAAGACTGCACATGTCAGTATTTATAATGAAAGGAGATTAGTGAGTACCTAAGCTCATTTTCCAGAACAAGGCAGCATTTTGTCTCTTAGCAGTGGGGTTAACCAAGCAGGCAAACTTTAAAACTAGTACTTCAGGAGTTATGGCCATCTTATTAAAAAAAAACACGTCTCTCACCCAGACTCTCCCACTGTTTTACAAGTCAGATCAAGTACCTACTTTTAAATCTGTCACGCCCACCACTCAAACGATGCAAGGGTTTTTTTCATTTTTTATACAACTGTTACATTGGCTCATAAAAAAAAAGAATAAATAAATAAAAGCAATGGTGGTCAAATTCCGTGGCTGCTCACATTGTGTGGACATTAAGAGCTGCCATCTCAGACAGTCTGTCCTGCCAAAATGCTAATATTTGGCTTTGAATGCCATAGAGGAAGACAGGCGGTACGCTCTGCTTTCCGGCTGCCTACAGAACAGCTGCACGCTCGTCCATATCTCACAATGACATTTTTATTCAGGCACCTCACATACGTTCCTCTGGGCTCGACACGGGGGCAGACTGGGAACACCGAGACGCTGAGGATCCTCGTAGAGGCACATCTTAAAACTTACAAAGGAGCTATTGATCAGTTCTCTGAGCGGAGCACGGCAGCTACCACCTGCTTGGGTTCTGATGGCCCGGGTTATTAAAAACTCTCTCTAGGCTATGAATGCATTTCTAATGTTGAATTTGCATTGCCTGTTCCATGGAAATAAGCAATTTATATTCCTTTTGAGAAATACATACATTTTAAAAGAAGAAAATCCTCCTTGCTTCAAAAAAGTGGGATCCCCTGACTTTCATTTTGCAGTTAAGATTCACCTAATGGCTGCCAGGCTGGGAAAAGAATGGGGTTTTCTGTGAGAAATTACAATGCTATTAATTATGGAAGAACAGCTCAGTTCATTAATAAATAGTGAAATGGGTGTTCGGCCACAAGACACATTCCTCTAGGCAGAAATTTAAAAGTCTGCTACGTCGTCTACCAGAAATATTTAATTAGTTCATACAAAGTTAGTTGGATTAGAAAGTTATTGGAGAAAACTCAAAAACCAAAAGTAAGATCCCATGAGAACGGCTACAACTAACACTTCACATCACTCAACCTGACATAAAGTTTTCAGAATGACTACACTGTTTCCCAGAGATAGCAAATCAAGGAATATTCATCAATGCAGTAATAGCAAATCAAAGGAGATCCTTTTTGTGCAGGGGCCAGTGCTAACAGAGGTACCAACCTGGGACTGGGCAATATGGGAGCTGGAACTCTACAGGACCCTTCAGATCAAGACTCCACCAGCCCAACTCCCTTCACCTGGGGACAAAAAGGCTCCAAGCCCTGCAATGCGGGGTCCAGCAGTTCCAGCAACTCCAGATTTTCCTGACAAAAATAACTTTATGGGCATCACAGTAGCAATCGGGCAGAGGAGGTCCAGGGTGGATCCCTTATGCGAGAAGTTTTTATTTTTCCCCCACCCAGGAGTAAAGTTTAAAATAGTCAAAATTCACCGTGACGTTCAGAAGGACGGACAGAAAGCTATCAGTGCTGACCCGGAACAGAGCTCTCCGGGATCCGCTGTCAGAAGAATAAACCCACAGTCCTGTTAGCCACATGGGGCATGGCTTTAATTATCACCATCTGCGGCCTTCATGCTCCTACGCTTTCCATCCCCGCTACACATTCTTCAGAAATTCAGTAGCTTCCTTCTTATACATTTGTAAATGTTGTTGACTATGGAAAGGGTCCATGTTTACTTTAAATCCCCGGCCATCCCCAGGCATGCTTTAATTACCTACAGCTGCGAGCTTCTCAAATGCTTTCCTTGGCCGGATTCTTCAAACACGGAACCCGGCTTCGATGTAAATTATAGATTCGTAACAGACTAAATAGAAAGGCAGATTGTTATTGGAAGCAACATGGGCCACCGTAATAATGATATTACGAGTTTATTTTAAATTATAATCATCATTTTTCCTGGCAAAAGTCCAGAATTGGAAGGTGGATCAATCTTAAATATTTTGTTTTATTTGGATTGCTCAATTTCCTCCTCAGTGTCTTCAGGCTTTTCATTAAATTACGGTAAAAGTGATTTATAATCACTCCACCACACTCCGTTTCACCTGTTACCACGTGAGCAGTTTCTCAGAACGTCTGGGACGCAAACTGGCAGTGTGAACCGCCGGTGTAACTTAGCTTAATTGCTTGTGTAGATAATGTGTCAGACAGTGTCAATGAACATTGGCTGAGGGGGAATACAGTCCTCCAGAAGCACTAAGCATAAAAAAATAACTTAATGCTGAAGTATAAGCAAATATAGAGTGTTATTTGACAGTCAACAAAAATCCCTGTGTGTCCTGTAGCTGTAGTTCAAGTTCTGCACGATTAAGGAGTGGCCAAATCATTGGTGTTGATATTTTAATACATTTTTTGCAGGCTGCAGTCAGCAACTGAAAACTTTTTTGTACAGAAATGGCTTGGTTTGTTCAACCTCTAATGTCACGTATTTAAGCATATTACCAGAGGCTGTTAAGTAGCAAATCCTTTAAGCAAGATTTATTTCTGACCGATTATTTATCTAGCTCTTGCCCACACTGCCGCCCTCAAGGTCATGTGACTATGCTGTCTACAGTCAAGAAATTGTTGATGTTTAGGAAGCTACACAGGGTAGCACAGAACTCTTATTGAATCTTTGAACTTAAGCAAAATATCTGAAAATAACAACCTATTCCCTTCGGATCATGTTTAATCATACGCAAAATAGTCCATGCTGGAGTTTCAGAGCCACAGATCTGAAACTAACATGGGGTCTTCTGTTTAAAGACAGAATTTAAAGTGACTGCACCAGGCACATCAAATAAATGGACAAGCATGATCTAAAACTCTTAAAAGCATCCCAAGTCACGGCTCATCCTGATCAAGACCAGTTGTACTTTTTGTTTAACTTTTGCTGCTCAGCATATCAAATAGCAAAATGGAACAAGGCCTACACAATTCCCCTCTGTTAAGAGTAAACAGTTTAAACTCTGTTAAGAGTTGTTTTTTTGCAGCAGTTAACCTGTAGCCTATATTAACAGAGCACTGGGAAGAGGTCAATGTCTGCACACGTAACCTATTAACCAGAATGCAATTAAAAAGAATTTGGAACCAACTAACTACAAATATGAGTAACAATGTAGGAAAATACAGTTAATGAAAAAAGGCCACAGTATTTTCTGATAGGTATTTACTCTAGAAAATGACCCTTTTGAGAGTAATTAACATTTTGCACAATAAACAATGATGCTGTGTTTTGCCATAGATAATATCAATTGTCAATGAGCATGTGTCACATGCTGTCCTCCAAACAGCGGTGTTAATACTTTCCCTCCTTATCCAACACCATGCCGTGCTGTCGCTTCTACGAGGCAGTCTTTATTTTGAAAAAGGAAAATCACGGTGAATCTGTACAGAATTTCAACAGTTTTGCTTTCAGGGGTCACCTTAATAAGCAAAATCACTGATTTAAAAACTAATATCAAAAGTCTGCTGCCATATAGAACTAGACATTTCCTCACAGCAACATCATTCTGGAATAAAATATTTATCCCATGATTGCAAGCATATACAGATCCGGGGGCAAATGTGCGAAGCCAGTGCAATGCTCGGTGAGAGTACTTGAGTGTGTTATAATGGCACCTTAAACATCCGTTGCCATGAAACCAAACTATTTCTTTCTCGTTATTCCACCAGGTTGAATCCACACACATGCAGATACACCGTGTTCAAGGAAACAGCATAACCTCCAGCCCACCTTGCAGTGGCAGAGGTAACTTCATTCAAAATGTTTATTTCAATACAGTGTACCACCCCAAGCAAAATGGATAACAGTATGAGGCATATCCTAAAGCATTCACTGAGAGAACTGAGACAATGAGACAGAGGCTAAACGTTACATGCAAAAAGTTTTACCTAAACTTGAGAGGGGTAAAAAGTGTTTCACGAAAATGGGCCTTCTGGAGCACAAAGAGCAGTATCTCTAGCCTCTGTGATAAATTAAGTGTTTTAATTGCGGCTGTGCTCAGCGAGCCTTTGATGGGACAGAGAGATCTATGAAAGGCACATGGAACCCCCTCCCAACCAGTACCACCACCACCGCCACCTACAAAAAGCCATGAAGTGATTAATTACTGGTCTGGAAGATATAAATATGCCTTCAGCGGGGAGATGGGGTGAAAAGGCCTGCAAGCAGGGACCCCTCACGTCACAGCAGGGTCCTTTCATTTCGCCGCCTGTAAACTAATTCAAACAAGACCCCGACCGCAGAGCTCCTCGGCGAACCGTGCCCCGCCCCGCGCTCGGCTTTCATCTCCTCCGCGCGTGACGCACCCCAGACATCACTCCCATGATGCCTCGCGCAAGCTTTTAGCCGTTTGTGTTCCGTGGTGAAAACGCTTTAACCGCCGCCCGTCTGATGGAGGAGTAGCCCTCGCCACTTAGCATTAAGCACGTACTCCCTGGCCAGGACAGAGGCAAGGTTGCGACTGGTCTCGTCTGTGTTGCTACATATGCCCGAAACAATTACCCCTCACCCTGTCAGCTGTGACAAAGCAGATTACATCAACATCTACAGAAGGCCCTGAACATTTTTATTATTAGCTAAACTCCTCCCACACAAAGGCTAATGGTATCATGTTCCACCATTTTACACAACCCTGTGGCCAGTCTACCACCACAACCTGACACGCAGAAAAACTCCCCATTATCTCACAGAGAGCTCATCCACTGTGCTGTGTTCATGGTCATGGTAAGACCATAAAAGACCCACACGAACCCCAGGGGCTCAAAGATTACTTCATCCTTCACCCACATACCAACTTCTCCTGGGAGGATTTAGTTAAGAACACATGGCTAAATTCCAAATCTCTGAACGAAACTAGCGAGGCAGCAGACTAATGAAGTACCGGGGCCCCCGCTGAGCCTATTAATAAACACAAAGCGCTCCAAAGCCTGGGACAGCCGTGCGAAATGTCAGGAACACATTAAAAGAAAACAGGCAATCTGGTGGCACGCCTCTGCCAAGCCGGACTGGCACAGGGGGCACAGTGTGGGCGGATCACCACGCAAAAGGCTGCAGAGGCCCACTCAGCCACCCCACTCGACGACTAACAGCAAAACAAAAGGGCCGCTTGCAGAGGAGGGAACGTTAATCCCATACTCCTCTGAGGAGGACAAATCTGGCCGTAAAACATCTTTTCAGCATGCCAGTTTGCCACATCACATGCCCATTTAATGCTTTCACAAACAGGGAGGGCAAGGAAAACCAACCAAGCCTGGTCCTTCAATGAACATCAACAAAACTCTATATTATCAGCCACGGTTACAGAAGCCTTCAGACTGAATTCCGGTTTGAATCTTTTTCCATGCGAACACAGTAAGTCTCTGAAACAAGTCACATGCAATGCCTACACAGCATCTGGATACATCTTGTGCGTAACAACTTATCCGGGGACCGTCGGAACAAACAGAAATCCTAACCTAAGCCATTTCAGGAAAAATATCTGGAACTGATCCAGGGTCAGCACCTGGTCTCACAATCAATCGCCGCCCATTTAATGCACCGCCATTCTCCGTGAATAAAGCGGAAGAGCAAGGCACATGAAGAGTAGTCATGCAGCTCACCTGCCAAACACATGTGAGGTCACAGCAGAGCTTCAAGATCATGGAACCAATAAAACATAATGCTGTAAAACTGCTCCATACATACTGAACAGAAATACTCATCACATCAGAGCATTACATCTGGCAGCTAGGTGTCAGAAGGAGTTCCTTCCTCATTGGATGACAGAAGTTGCTGCCTGGTCAGTGAGTCGGCCATTTTAAAAACACCCTCCAAGACTGTCATGTTGGGATTCAAATAGAGACGGCTGTATTTTTTTCTGCTATGTTCTAACGCTTTATTGGCCTCTGCAGAGTCATGTGGTCATAGTGGCCTGTCTGCAAACCTCATTCTGGTCTGACTAGCAAGGGTCACCCGCCTTCTTTAAAGAACATTTGGTTTAAACAAACCAAAAAATATTAGCCATAAGCCTTAAAGTGGTAAAATAGCAATATCTTCTTTAATTTGTGAAATGTTGTTCAGCCCCAGGTCAGAGACTGCAGAACTGAAGACAATTTTGATTATCACTTCCCATTAGTATATTGGTCACCATATATGGCACCACTTTTAAATTGAAAATGCAAATGTATGAAAAGATTAGATAAAATCTCTATGTCTATAGAGGGAGCACTGTGTACACACAGATCAGAGACCGTACCACCCAGATGCCATCGTAACCCCACACTGTGAGTCCTCACCCGCTTCCCACCCAGTCCCGCACGGTGCCATCCCCAGTACCCGACTCAAAGCGAGCGAAACGAGGGCTAAAGACATAAATATTGCCCCCAGCTTTCCCTCCTTCCCTTTTCTCCCCACTTTGAGCCGGCGAAGGGCTTTTATTAATTTTATTTAATTATCCCGTGAAGCCCTTTTTCTCATCGCAGTACCGCTTCTGGTGCCCCACTCCCACAGTGTAAGCCGTGTAATTTAATAAAGCCCATTAAAGAGGCGATTTGATTAAAAAATTAAGCTGCCGTGATCGCTCCCCCTCAGGATGAGATCCAATATTTCACATTATGAACATTATGAACATTATCGAACAGAAATTATCACCGCGGGGCAAATTAATGCATTCCATACGATCATGTGACGGCAGCGTCCCCCCCGCTCAGGAGCGGGGCGAATATTCTTTACCGGCTTCGAAGAGCACGGCAGGGAGACGATCTCTCCCTAAAGCTCAGGTGTGTTTTCCACCCCTTCTTCCTCTCATCCCAAATACTTATTCATAATTCAGCATTTGTGCGCCTTCTTTCTGGACTACTGTCAGTCAAAATCAGTCTACACAAAAAGGAGAATTCTGACATTTCCTGTCTGGGCTGAATTGAGAATTCTTTTTTTTTTCTTTAAACATTCAAGACTGAATTATGACACATGCATGCAATTCCAGCTGTAAGGGCACAAGGAATTAACCATAACACCACACTTTCAGAAACTCCCTAAATTGCAATAATCGCCAGGTGTTTATCCACAGAGCATTATATAACCTTTTTAATCCCGTCTGCAGAAGCACCCCCCCACGGTGCACACTGAAAATGCACCGACCGGCTGATAGTGAAAATGTGTCAATTCCCTTACTGTACCAGAAAAGCCCCCTGCTAAACACAATCTGCACGCTACGGCTAAATGCCTTTTTGCAATTACAGATTTAATCCCCCCAATTAACGCTGAAAATTATAGCCTGGATCTAGCGGTGGGTTTTTTTTTTCTTTTTTTTTTAAACCGTAAGTTATTGATTTGGATATGAAATCCTGCATTCTTCAAGGTTAAATCCACTCCACCCTCATTACAGCTCCATCCTTTAGAGGCCTTGCATCAGGGCTCCAGCGAGGAGGACACAGGGCTGCTTTAATGAAGGTGAATTTAATGGGATTTAATGTAGCTAGGGGCAATGGAGCAGCAGGGATGGGGTTTTAACAAAGAGCCAGGGAGCACGGGCAGGGAAGAAAGAGCCGCTCTGTTCACCCTTTTTTTATTTATTTCACATTTTGCCGGTTGAGTTAAAGCGGGCCAAGGAATTCCGTATGCACTCTAAGAGGGACCCAGGAGTCAGCATTTACACATTGTTCGCCAGTTAGTGCAGGATGAGGGCGATGGCTGAAGGACTTTCTAATGTAAGTATTATTATTGTATTTGATTTTTTTTGGGGGGGGGGGGGAAACCGCATTCAGTGGAATTGCACATTCCTCGCCCGTCCTCAATCGAGTAATACAGTCAGCACCCACCTCACTCAGCAGATCAGAAAACTCCAAGGTGCAAAATTAAAGAATCAAGAGGTGCAAGCAAGGAAAATCATATTCAATATAAAACCATGGAATCAGTCTCACTAGTGTTCAAACACACACACACACACACACACACTGTACGTTGCATCATTGCATTTAGTTTCAGATGCATTTCAACCAAAACCAAAAAAAAAAAATAATATTGCACACCCTGTTCGGTTTGAAAAAAGCCCAAAGAGCAAAACAAAATCTGTCCAAATGCCAAATAACAAATGAAATAGCATAAAACGGCGCATTAAATATTTTGTGTTCAGCCACACGTACGTACACATACTTCTACTCTTGAACACAACTCTGACTCGCGCACACACATTGCAACACCCCCATTCGATAACTCAGAGCTACATGCTGCCAAGTGCGTTTCTGCCCCTGGCCTTGTAACACTACAGCAATCACGGTAAGTTCTGGCGCAGCTTTAAAAAAGCTGCCACGTTATTAACTGTACATACATTTCAAAAAATCTCCGTGTGAAGTTCTGGGCTGTGGCAGCAAGGTCAGCTCCCATGTGACTAAGCCGCAGCTTTCATATGCTTGATGTGAACAATGTGTGCTTTTTGCAGATAATATTAACCAGCCCACTGTTGCTGTAATACCCCATAAATACGCCTCAATCCTGAAGACCAAAAATAATTCGTTTCATACCTTGTTCCTAACCCTTTGCCCGGAATAATTCTTTTTTCAGCTTGTCCACAGCTTGCTCTGAATAGAAAGCCATTGTATCCTGGAAAAGAGCAAAAACAAATACACATGACCATCATGGAAGTTGCACACCCGCAAAGTTTACATAACATTCATACCTGGCCAAGTGTCAATTCAAGTATATGAGCTACATTTTTTTTAACGTTTACTGTGGCATATGTATGTTATCTAATTGTCGTACAGGCTAATTAATGCATATGCATCTAGCAAGTTCAGCAGATGCAAACAAAGTGCTCCAGAGAGCACACTGTAAGGAAGGACAGGGTGGGCCTGACCCCTTTGGGCAGTGTATACCTTCAAAACTTGGAAAACAGCCGAGGAGTGGCAGGGGTTTGAGAGAAATTTGACATGGAAAAAATACCAACATTCAAATCAGGGACACAGACACAAAGTTCTAACCATAAGAGTTATTGTTCCTAGACAACACTATGCAAGGCTCTTCAATTCTGTGAAACAATTACATCAGAGGTAGAATAAGGTTACACACTGTTTCTCTCTTTTATATTCTGTTGCCTGGTAACATGAACCATCATGAACCATATAATATGGCACACCCAATATTAAGCCCTTTTAGAATACCCCCAGTAAAAAGATTCAGCTTTACTGATGGCTAGATACTTCTTCACGTGCATCTCACTGACTTTGTGAAAACCCTGTTTCTGTTTACAGCATTTCATACCTGCTGTTCCAACACGGGACTCAGAAAAGTAAATGTCGACAGCATCCATAAATACTACTGAACATCAGTGAAAAGACAAAGACTATTGGCACTGATAAAACCAGGAGACTTTTTTTGTTGTGTAGCCTATGACTGCATATCAAGGATCTGTTTATAAAATATTGGGACACTTAGTAAAATTAGTCAATAAAACAGTTCGTCAGAACTTAAAAAACAAGTTGAAAATATTTCCATTGAACAAGAGAAACTTGATCAACTAAATCCATAATTTCCAACAATAAGTCAACCCTAACTGTTAAGAGAATTAGGAAAGCATGTCACATTGGCATGATTGTTGATAATGCACAAATGGTCCACAATAAAATGTTCTACATGTTTTACATTAAATCCCTGACTTTCACTGAAAATGTCTGGAATCCCACAAACGAAATGGAAAAATGAATCCTGAATTCAGAGCAAGTGGTGCCAAAAGTGTTTGCAGAAGGCTACAGATAAAGTAAGTTTCTAAATAATTGTTCTAAGATGCATGCCTTCTAATTCATACTTCACATGCAAGTATGATATGCTTAACAATTCACAAAACTTAATTCGGTGAAAGACTGCTTGTAGCTACAAACACTTCAATGTGCACAATGTGTGATCATTGGAAACCTTACTCGCCAATAACCAGTAAAAATTAGTAAACAAACTGTAAAACCATTGAAAATATAAAACATTATTCATAATTCTGTATGCATTATGACCAGCTAAGTGGTAGGCTACATTAAACAATCAAGCATTAGTGCACACAGTGAGCTGTGAACGATTTCGAAAGGAGACTATCTACTGTGAATATGCACAACGCTAACTTTCCGTTTACGGTTTCTTTCCCCCTCGTATTTGAACCCACGGTTGTAAGACTTCGGGAACACTACTGACGCGCCATTTCAGCAGATCTGTAACCCCAATACTTAACAGCACGTCCGTGATTTAATGCAGATGAAAACAGCGAAATGTACTGGTAGAAGTTAAACTGTGAAATAATAAGTACCATTGCTGCATAGGGCAGCTGTCGTAGGCCTACGTCTCCTTTAATAACACAGGCAGGCATTTCCTGTTTGTTGCAGAATGCAACACGACCTTTATTGACAAAAATGTTTCGAAAGGACAAAAAAATAGAGTTCAATGAGTAGACTGCAAGTGTTCTAACGTGTGTCCGAAACCAGATTAATGACTTCTACGCAATGTTTGTTTTGTCATGCAAAACAAAATAAATATCTGGACTGTTTAGAATACGAACTCCCTTGTTAAGTGACTGCACCATAAGAACAATTCTAATGTTGCATCAATTCTGCAGGTATTAGTAGCACATAGTGGAGTAAATATTTACGTAACTTGGGATGGTATACCTGCCATCCCAATCTTGGGAAAGTTACAAACCTCTTCTTTTAGTGTTTTAGTTTCCATTGTGGCATTTGCTGCCGTAACACAGTAAAGATGGCCACCTGTCAGATTGGAAGTACTTGTTAGGTGTAGGCCCTTCCTTCATGCGATATCCGGGTATGAATTAAACGTGAACACATTTATACCGGCTAGCTACGCTTATTGAACTAGCACGTGCTAACCAACTTTAAATCCTTAGCGTTTTTTTAACTGAGTATAAAACCATGTAAATTCAAAGAAATTTTCTACCACTCAATGCAATACTCTCATCTGAACAGTTGATGCTGTTCTCATAAATAAAAGCTCTGCAGCGTAGCACATCAGTTGCTGTAACACAGCAGACACGTCAACTAATTTAGAAAAATAAAATATGGCATCTGTCTCGGCATTCTGGTTGTCATATTTAACTGTATTTGAATCGTTTTAAGAGCAACTGTGACTATAAAATGCACGTCCAGGGAATTTAAAAGAGTTTTAATATTTGGGGCAGAGAAGATGTGCTTGAATGTTGTAGATCTAATTTAGTGTTCATCGCGAAGGTGAAAGGCAATTAACTCTCAGAAGAAACAAAACAAAATGGCGGTTGACCTTAATTTGTCAGGTGATGATTGCGATCAAATAAAAACGACTAACATCAAACTTTCCACTATTAGTCCGCCATTTCCACCATTAGGTCAACAATAAAGACATTTAAAACCACCGGACCACTGGTAACCCTGCTTGGCCGGAGGACACAAATGGGTTGGAGAAAAAAAGGCCACAGTTTTAGAGATACAAAACTTTGTTGAATCTTCGAGATATACAATCTACCATCAGATGTCATCTCCATTCCAAAAGGCTTTTTGGAAGGATTGAAAAAAAGAAAAGCTGTGTTGAGAGCAATTATCAAAAATAAGCATCTGGAATTTGCTTAACGGCATTGCAGCTTCGATTGGAACCAGGTGCTTTGGCCAAAAAAGACAAAAATTTAGTTTTTTTGGCCACACACACCAGCAGGGGGCTTTCTGCCAGAAGGAGGATGCATGTGTTGAAAGAATGTCTTGCCTACAATGAAAAATGGGGCTCCTGTTAAGGTCAATGGAATCACGAACAAGTACGAAGCCATTTTGGCCAAACCGGGGTTTCGTCTGCCAGGAAGCTGACTTGGCCACACATGAATCTTTCAGCAAGACAGTGATCCTGCACACACTGTACCTCAAAATCAACTGAGAAAATGACCACAACATTACCGTTTTGCAGTGGCCAAATGACAATTTGTGGTTTTAATTGAAGGGCAGTCGCCAATTCAGACTTATAGATCTTGAATGATTCTGATGGGAAGAGTGGTCAAAAAGATCCCAATTCACCCCTCTCATTTCTATTAATATCACAGTTATTTTAAATTGATGAAATTAAATTAAAATGTTAAATGTTTTTAAATCGACAGCATTTAACTTCCTCTGTCGATTCACATGTCCCAATTCTAACATTGCTGAATCATAATCATTTTTAAATTAATTGAATAATATTTAATATCAGCTTGTAAAAGCAAAAAACAAAAAAGTTGAGAATATTTACAAACCACTTTTTGCCCTCTGACAAACTACTGTACTGTTTTTAAGGTTCTTGTCTGCACATGACTTCATCCATCCAATTTCTACACCCTCTTTTTCCTGATCAGGGTCGCAGGAGGTGCTGGAGCCTATCCCAGCATGCACTGGGCAAGAGGCAGGAATACACCCTGGACAGTTCACCAGTCCATCGCAGGGCACACACACCACTCACTCACACACTCATACCTAGGGGCAATTTAGACTGCACATGACTTGATATGATTATGATTTAGCGATGTGGGAAGGGGATTTACAGAATGCTATATTCCATTCCACACAATAGCCCCCCATTAAAATGGCTCCAGAGCTTCGGATGGGATGCACATGCATGTCTCTTTCTGGCCTCCACCTGAACTAATTCTGTCTAAGGAGATGGGAAGAGGTTAGTTTTCCCCCCAACAGGAGGATTTTTTTCACAAAGCTGCCATTTTGTGCCAATTTTCTGCATTCAGAGTGTTTATTATTCAATTTGTAAATTAACCACAATGCTTTGCGTCAAAGCTCTCTAGCTCACAGCACAGCGAAGCAGGTGAACAGGTCCGAAAACCAGCCACTCCCCTCAGACTTTGCTCCTCTGGAAAAGCCATCGGGCCCAGCAGGTTTTGGGGCAAGCGGAGGAACGTGAAGGGCCTCTGCCTCCCGGACTTGGCCATATCTGTGACAGGCCCTCTCCCAGTGAGCTCGCCCGCGTGATGAATGGCCACCTCTCCTTTCTTTATTGCCTCTCTAAATCATATGCCTGCCATGCTTTTAGAACCTATTTGAGCTGCTTTTTTATTTTTTTTATTTATTACTTTTACCCGTTTTGGGCAGAAAACTACAAAGAGAGGGTGCTTATATTTTTTTTCTAATGAAGAACACGCCGGTATTTGTGCTCCTTTGCAGGGCATTGGAAATCGGACAGGAGTATATTCTCATTGGGCAGAACCTTCAGTACAGTTTGCTCTGAAATATTACGAGCTGACAGGACAGAGGTGTGAGGTCATCTCATCTTCCTTTAGAAGTACAGTATCATTTTAATTACAGGGGGCACATCTCAGACCAGTGGCTTATCATTATAATTGCTTTTAGCAGAGTAGCTTCTGAGATTTTAAATAATTTTTCAAAAACTGTTAAAAGCATGGAGAGATTACAACTCCTGAATCAACCTGAATTGAATTAGACCACTGAATCAGCCTAGTATTTAGTATTTACCTGAATACCATAAAGTAAAAGTAAAAAAGAGAGCCAATGATCAGCTGTTTTGTTTTTGTTTTCAGCACTTTACTAATTAATTTGATTACATAGTTGACTGACCTCACCTGGTTTCTTGGATCTTGCTTGGTTGCTGATTTTAAGTTCATAAAAACCAGTAGACCCCTGGTTCTCAAGGACCATGGCTGTGGACAAGTCCTTTAATGTGTTCTCCTCTGGCTTCCTGTTTCACTCTGAGACGAACCCACCTTTAGTATGTCAACTCCATTCCTCTCCTGTGTGTTGACACTATGAGACTACAGACCCCACTGACGGGGTCAAGTCTACTGGAGGGAATTAAACTGGACACAGCCTTCGCTTCCCCTGGGAAATAACGCAGAGACCAGAAATGCATTCATAAATAAATACATAACACCCCAACTGCACCCAACCCCCCAGCCTACCTCGACAGATTCCTGGTGACCCCGCCCATCAGTGTCACGGCTGTCCCGTTTACTGTCAGCCAGCTTCAGATCATAATGATGAACTTTGTCAGGCTGGTGTAAATCAAATCCTCCTTTACATCTGGATGCAGGCTCGGGGAGTAAACAGGGCCAGTTTTGGTGGACCTC
Source organism: Anguilla anguilla (assembly GCF_013347855.1). Classification (NCBI taxonomy): domain Eukaryota; kingdom Metazoa; phylum Chordata; class Actinopteri; order Anguilliformes; family Anguillidae; genus Anguilla; species Anguilla anguilla. The sequence goes on along the minus strand of NC_049216.1, from coordinate 27,236,185 downwards.
ATAGTTCCTCTCTCTACTTCCATAATACCTCTCTGGCGAGGAGGTGACCGTACCACGACAGGAGGCCTCTTTGAAGCGCAGCAAAGGCTGCCTATGGCTAAGAGAGTGGGTAGGATTCCTATGGCTCCTCTTAGCCTATGGCTAAGAGAATGGGTAGGATTCATTCAACATGTGTCCCTAATTTTTGACTAACAACTGAAAGCAAGAATTATATTTTCTGTTCACAAACACAGTTTGGTGAGTTCACCCATCACTGAAACTGACTCACCAAACTGAGTTTGTGAATAAAAGGCGTTAAACACTTGTGTTAATGCTAAGGAGAAATGTTTATTGACTATAGACCAATGTCTCCAACTGCAGTGACTTTACTAGCAAAAGTGCTCCTGAGAGAAGATACTCAGCACACATTGACCAGACTTAAGTACAGTATATTGATCACAAACTCCACAAAAATTGATGCAATTTTAAGTGCTTGGAATTTACATTGACTGTGAGCCTCCGTGTAAGTACATTTGTGTGTGTGTGTGTGTGTGTGCATGCAAGCACGTGCATGCATGTACATTTCTGTGTTGTGTGTGATGTCAAGCAAATGAGTCTGATAATTCAGTTCTACATTAAATGAATCGGACTGCCCTGATGATAAAATTATAGATGCACTGTTAAGTACTGTGGAGACCAGCCCCTTAAATTTGCCATTGACATAATTTATTTATGGTTGGCTGATAGTCCAGCCTGCATTACTGTCAGAAGGGCACTAAAACTGAGCCACTGCCAATATGAATGTTCTGGTACCCACACATATACCTTCCCAACACACAGGAGACCCTCACTTTGAAGCTCTGCAGATATTTTCTTTAAGTCGACACTGATTGCAGCAAATAGCCAGGTCAAAGTTATTTCATTGCACCTGTAGAGAATAAATTCAGAAGTTTTGACAGTAAGGTTTTCACCTCTGCCTATACTGCTGTGTGAGTCTTCAGTCCAGGTGTTTTGCTCATGTTACAATGGTCTCAACCCCACTGGTTCTGTTCACATTCCAACATTGCCTACAGTGAAGACCATTTTCAGCTAATATAGGCCATTTCACTCCTGTTTTCTTTTAATTCCACATGATTTTACTTCTCTTTTTCTTGAATCAGAACGTATTTTATTTTTTGTTCGTTTAATACATTTTTTTCGTAGTGTTGCCCTGTAATTTTAGACTGTACTTTGTCTCCCTCTAATGGCGAAATAGAGATAGAACATTCTTTTCTATTTTATTTTTTAAGTTTGACCACAAACCTGTTTACCAAAGATTGCCCTGGGTTACATGAAGTATTAGATTTTTATTCATTTTTGGGGGGCAATTTGAGTTTACGGTATATGAATACAAACAACTTTACAAAGATAACTTTTTATTTTACATTTTTAACTTACCTATATGTGATTACATGCTTTTTTTAAATGAATGGATAAGAAATGAAATAACATACATTTTGAAACGTGTTTGCCATTTTCAGTGGTATTCACTTAAAATTACAGCCTAGATAATCCCTATAATTAATTATATGAGCTATAATTCTGTGGTGTCTGTTCACTGAACACCAGAATGAGTAGCAGGCAGTGATGAAATTCTGCACTGGTAAATCATTACCCATTTAATTCTCAAACAATGCTACATAATGTAATGCTGAAATCACCTCTTATTGTAACGTCAACATGATATATGCATGTTCAGCTCGCTCTCTCCCCTCTAATGTAGAAACACATAATCTTACACACTAGCGCTGGAAATTCCAGATGGCTTCTGTGTACTCAAGTGTGAAACACACACTGTATCAGAAGTGGTCAAAGTAGGGTTAACTTCTCTTTCACTTTGAGACATTGGATTGAAATAATGCTACAAAAAGGCAGCATGTTATTTTAAGTGCCTTGAGTTATGTGTAATTCTGTTTTTATGAACTTCTAAGGTACACATATAGAATGAGTGGAGGAGGGCCAAAGTCCAGACAGAAATGAAAATACTGAGGACTGAAAACTGAATCTGTACTTCTCCTTTTGACTCATCTTCTCAGGCATTCGATTTTATAAACGTCTAGGAATCCGCTCTCTTAAAAAGTGTATTCAATCACTAATCGTCCCAGCAAGACACCGACACTCCATCTAAATGCATTTATCCAGCTCTCAGAGGCCGCTTTTTACAGCGTGTACTCAAAGTCTGCTGCTGGGCTTATGACAAGTATGTTTAAATATTTGGCATAGACCTCAAGCAAGGTTTCAATTCCAATCCACCTTAAATTGAATCAGATTTTTTTCCTGCTGTGGTGTCCATAAATAATACATGCAAGACTGGTTTCAGTTGCTGATTCCACCGATGTCAAGGACCCGGAGAACTACGCAGACAGAAGAGACTCATTAGAAGGTCATCTAGACAATCTAGTTCCTCTAAAAGCTTTTGCGGGGGAAAAAAGTGGGATTTTATTTCTCTCCGTTAATGCTGTGTTTTGGCACAGACCACGGGGGGAAAAGTTTACTGCGGTTGAATCAAAACAGCAATTAAATTGCACCGAATCTCTTCATCCTGTTCTTGAACGTAGATGAGGAATCGCCACTGCCAAATATATAACAAATAACAGGGGGAGGTGGAAATGGCTTGAGTTCTAACGAGCTGCTGGGGTTACGCTTGCTGTCACATGGTATCCTTCGGCCATTGATCGATAGCTCTAAGCGGCTGAAGGTAAACATACCACAAGGGCAAAGGTGAGTGAGTAAGCTCCTCCCCTTTGGAGGGTGCTAAATGCTGACTGCCGGGAAACGTAGTGAACCAATCAATGGCTTGCTCACAACTGCACACACGATACACTTGATTATAGGAGATTCCTCTTCTCACTCAGAACAAAATTTTAAAAAGTATGCCTCGGTGTAGCCAATTCATTTAAATAAACCCAACAACGGTGTCTGTGTTAGGACATGAAAAAGAAACTCTCAGATGTGCAGTTACAATTTGAAGAGCATTGAAATATCTCAATATTTACTGATGAAAGGTTTTTTTTATACCAAAATAATTCCTCTTGTATTGATCTTAGGTGTTGTAAATACAGATTTATTGTTTGTTGGTTATTCTTCTGTTTTTGTTTTTATGGTTTCTACATCACAAGTAAAATATCAGCCTGGACTGTAAATTCCTGTATAACTCAGTCTATAAGTTTTTTTTTCTTTGACAGTGAGATATTTGTTGCAAAGGAGTTGCTCCCTTTATTATACCTCATTGCACTGAGTCAGTACACAGACGTTGATAATGAAACAGCAGATATGGACTGGGCAAATCTCCGCTCCCCTGGCAGACCGACAGGAAGGGACAAAGTTTTGTTCACTCTGATTTGGAGCTTCCCAACAACAGCAGCAGCGGGCTCTAGGAGAAGGTGACAGGCGCCTGTGGAAAATAAAAACCGACTGGGGTGAAATTCTAACACCCCAAAGCAATCCAGGTGAAGTTTTAAGGCTCTAAACGGGAAGGTTTGAGGGAAAAAGCCACAGATCTACTGGAAGTTTTTTTTTTTTTTTTTTTTTTGATTTGCGACAGGTACCAGGACACTTCCTTAAACTGCTTCACTCCAGTCTCTGGTCTGACAGGTGGTACAGGTGGTACCCAAAGGGGTGTATCAGCAAAATTACCAAAAACACATTGGGTGCCTGGGCAGGAGAGCAGGTTGAACAATACAGGAAGACAGCGTGGGAGAAGAGTGCTCAGGACTGGAGGTGGGCGTGCAGACAAAGACGGGGCTGCATCAGATCACCTCTGTCAGATCGCCTTTTTTTTGGATAGGTGGACACTATGAAGCTGTCCGGAACTACACTGGACCTGGACTCTACCGACTACACTATGACCCTTGACCCCTCCTACACAATGCTGGAGTTTGATAGTCTAAGAATGCTTCCTGTGGAGGCGGGTAAGCACTCCTTGAAAGACATTTAATGCCGTTGCAGTATTACTACACATTTTCATGAACTGGGAAGCACTATTTGACTTTCTATCTGGGAAGAATAATAGCTTTGTCGATCTGTAATCTCCCATGTATAATGCCAGGAAATCCAACTTGTTACAAACCATCAATTGGTACTAGAGGGGTGGGTGGGAGGGGTGAGCGTAAGGACAGACAGAAGAGAATGTATATACATACATGCACAGAAATAGGTAAACATTTAAACATAGAGTACATGTACAACAATAATTTGTCAGACTCTTCCGGCAACACTGAGCGCCTGTGGAAAGCAGGCCAAAAAGAACCTGTGTTGAACCGCTCTCAGAGATGGGTTTCCATATGCCGATGACTTTAGACTGCTTTCTCATGCTCTCTCTGCTGTGATCTTCGGTTCTCATTTCTTATTATGCAGTAAATGCTACAGTAATTTCATAACGAAACCACACTCTAAATGGCGGCTATTGAAAGGCATGCAGTTCTCTGCCTTATTCCACCAACCTCTAAAAGCTAATTCTGTAAACATGGCTCTGTTTGCCTGAATTAGATCAGTTTCTGGAACAATGCTAACTGCTCTGTTCCCCACACAGGAAGCACATGTTGGCACATGCAGAGCAATGGCTTTATTAAATCAATCTGATAATTCATATCTTTTAAAGACAATGTACCTTTACACCTTTTAATGTTCAATCAAGTGACCACATTTTCACTTCCGAGCAAGCTTGGTGAAAAACCTGTGGGAAACTCAAAGGTTGAGAGTCCAATCTGCATGTATAATTTACAGATGTCTAACCTATGGTCCCTGCTATCTGTATGCATATGCTAGTCAGTAGTTCACTGCAGACAAGTGCTGAAGTGATTTAACTTGGAATAGTGCACACCGAGTGACAAAATTAAAACAACCTTAATAAGATACAGCCACTGACTTTGGCTCATGGCTGTGTGTAATTCCAGTAACCTGTGATCACTTACTCAAGCAGCATTGTTTTGGGAGTCAATTCCACAGTGTGCAGTTCCTGTAGTAAGCAGCTCCACTCATTCAAAGCTGAGGAGAGTACAACACACTGACATTTGTGTCAATTTCTAGTTTTATCTCATGGCTTTTGTCAGGCTGTGAAGCAGTTTGCAGGTAATTCATGTCCTTTGATATTCAATGCTCTCGGGCTGACAAAGTTGTGTCAGCAGCCACGGTGTGCAAGGTCATTTTGTTGGAGAACTGAGCACTTTGAAAGATATATTTATATATTACAGCAGTTCATTATGAGTGCAGCCCTTTATGTGCTCAGTGGATAAATGTTCAGGGATGCACATCCCTAATATTTATTCAACCAACTTATCTGAACTAGTCTGGGGCTATGTCTGTTGACCTATCAATGACTCTGGGCATGGGCCAGGCACAGGTCCTGGCACAGGTCCATACAGTATGTCATTAATGCTCCTCATCAATTCACGAACTTAAACGAATCTCCTTTTCTCTCAACATTAAGAGCCCTTGGTACCAGAGCCAACCCCCCTGCCTCCAGCAGCCAGTGGGGGCCTGTGTTCCATCTGTGCAGACAGAGCCACAGGGAAGCACTACGGGGCCTCCAGCTGTGATGGATGCAAGGGCTTCTTCAGGAGGAGCGTGAGGAAGAACTACGCTTACACCTGCAGGTGAGAGAAGAACAGGCGACAAGGAGCAAATTCCACCCCAGAACCATAAAACAGCCCAAATCAGGCGTCACTTGGTGTTTTGTGGCTAATAAAAGCATGACGTAAACTTCTTTAGAATTGTAATTTGGTGTGTTCCACAGGCCATACAGTTTTAGTGTGTAAAGCAGAAAGTGCACATGCACTTCATGCAGATTCAATTGAGAGGAGGACATACGTGCAATAAAGTAGGAGCTGATATAGCAGAAAAGTGGGATTCAGGTTATAGTCTGATACGTGACAGACATAAGTCAATTCTCCCAAAAAGAAAGAAAATATTACACTCCCGCCTTTTCGGTCTCATTAATTTCTCAATGTCTGGCCAAGTGTACATCTGTCCGTCTGTTTGTCTGTCAATCTGTCCGTTTAACAGGTTTAACAGGCAGTGTGTGGTGGACAGAGACAAGAGGAACCAGTGCAGGTACTGCAGGCTGCGCAAGTGCTTCAGAGCCGGCATGAGAAAGGAAGGTGAGACGTGGGGCAGCAGCTCTGCATTGTCAGCACAGCATACGGTGTTCATATTAGTATACGAATCAGTGGAATGAAATCAAGTCTAATGGCGGGCTACATGCAGAATGCTTTCCTGTTCACAGTTTCTTGACCTGCTATGGAGAATCATTGGCATAAAACGTGAAAGATAATTTTTTTGTTGGCAGATAATTTGGAGAAATACACAGTCCCTAGGTATGACATTACACCGCAAAATTAATTTCAGCATTCTCACAGGAAATTGGAGATACATGACAACAAAAAAAGGTTCTCCACTTTACGAAAATTAGACAGACAGCAGTACAGTCTGCCAAATGCCAAGTTATGACTTCACTTCAGGCGCCTGCTAAAGTTGTGAATAATAATGGTCAGAGAGAATTCAGTAGAATATTAGACATTCTAAAGATCATATTTCATAAACATTCCCAGTTTATCAGCTAAAACCACTTCACACTATTTTCCACATTACATAAATGGTGTGGGAGGTGAAATGAGGGACAATGCAGTGGCTCGCAGTGCTGTATGAGAATCATATTGGAGCCACAGAACAGCAGGAATGCCTTATCTTCTACAGGATTTAACAGGGGGTCAAAAGGTCCACTGATAACAGCAAAAAAAGAGAAGAGGATTCAAAAAAAAAAATCAGTGAATGGCCTCTTCACGTGAATAATTAACAAGCTTAAGTGTGGATAAATATTTGCAGTTGGCCTTTAAGAAGACACAGTTCTCAAAGTACTGAGTCAGGCTGTTACGTAAGAGAGAGAAATGGCCTGGGCTGGATTTATAGTTAATCAGTCTTGTCTTGGATGTTGCAAGTGATCTAATATCTCAAGTGAGCTTCACTACCTACATTCTCATTCTGTGGGCACCCACACCTTCTCAGTTGGGCTATCCATTAATTCTTCTGGGTATCACAGATATCAATGCAGATTTATATGTGGAGATAAGTGTGAAAAGGGATAGTCATGGGGATGTGATTTAATCTACCAGGAAACAAACGGTGAAACTGAAACTGTTCCTTAGTCAGGTTTATTCACCTTCATTCTTTTGCCTTCTGCTTATTTTTTAAAATATATTCTGAGGTTTTCAAGCTTTCTGGCCAAAGCAGTTTTTGCCTGATCTGAGGACACAACTTTGCTTGTCACATGGTCTAAAGAGCTATATTTTCCGTGACTGCAAATGGAGGCTGATTTTCTCTTCGATGTTAACGTTCAATGTTTCTCTTCAAGTGGCTTGATTTGAATAGGGGGATCTGCTCTTGTACCGATTGACTCACAGACTGGAATAAACATCAACTGTCAACCTTCATGGTTGCAATCCATAAATGAAAACCGTGAATACACCATAAATGCAAACACCATTTACAGTGCTTTCCTGGCAGCTCAACCCCCACAATCCGTCATCATCACCTACAATGCGTCATCAACAAAACACAAAATAGAATAACTGAATTTTACCCGTTATTACCCGGGAAATTTCTGTACAGGACTACATTAGAAGACTCTGGACGTTTATTTATCCCAATGCGATGCTCCCTGACACTGCCCGCCTCTCTCTCTCCAGCGGTGCAGAATGAGCGCGACCGCATTAGCAACCGCAGAGCGGACGAGATGGGACTGGGGTCTCTCTCCATCAGCGTATTCCTGCAGGCAGAAGCCAGCGCGCACCAGGTAGGCCTGAGCTTCGGCTCACCGAGATATCTCCCCGTCCAATCACAAACACCTCCTGGCAGCGCTGGTCATAAAAAAATCACATCCGGAAACTTCCGTGCCTCTCAGTAAAACGGCCGAGATTCCTGGCTGCCATTTGCATTTTGGAAAGCAGAGGTTAGATGTACGAACTTAGCGTCGTCTGCATTTTCAGAGATGAGATACGACTGATGTTCCCTCAGGGTTCATAGGCAAGTATTCTGAGTGCAGTCTCCTGGATGCAGTTACTATTAAGAAATAGGAAACCGACCGCAGGATCTGTTTGATCGCAGCGTATTTAATTACAGAGCCTGGCTGTTTCAGCCAGTGTTCCATTTGCTTTAAATGCTTAATGGCAACCAGACATACTCCTTACATTTTTATAAGGAATGTGGGGAAATTAATGGGATGATTCAACACAAATGCAGAGCAAAATGAGGTGAAGCTATGATTCATATGATTCTAATTTTACACAATGGCTCAAATGTAAGTAAATATAGGAGCTGCTCACATTTGGAAAGCATTGAACATGCTCTGGAGATTCCACTGAAAACAGCAAGAGCATATCCCTGGTCTTTTATCCCTCCCTCAAACACACATTATCCTCTGTGCTATTTACCATCAGGGTCATTGTGTAACTATGCTCTAAATACTTCCAACAACCAATCTAGGATCAATTTACCATCCCCTTATCCCAAACCCACCTATTTTGTTTAAAGAAAAAAACAAAAACTGATCTAGAGGTGGTATTCAGGTCAGAATCTGTATATGTCATCTCACCACCCCTGCCTGCTATTTGTAGTTTTCAGCTCTGACCCCGCCCATCAACTGTGACATCAGTACCAAGAAGATTGCGAGCGTGGGCGATGTGTGCGAGTCCATGAAGCAACAGCTACTCCTGCTGGTGGAATGGGCAAAGCGCATCCCAGAATTCTGTGCACTGCCAGTGGACGACAGGGTGTGTGTTTTATCTGAGTGGAGAGAGATGACATTCCCCTGCTTTACCTCAGTTGGTCATCCTTGTAAATCGGGATGTTTCATATAGCTTTGGTTTAAAATAGCATGCTGTAGTGTTCATGATATGAACAACGCAGTTCTGCTCCTTGTTTGCAAAGAATTAACTAAGTAATCTTTCCAGATTTTTAGCAAACTTAGTCTCTAATTATAATACTAAAATACAGAAAATTACAGATGAATTCTCCCATGGATGGGGTCAAAGTAAAGTGTCTGTCTGTGCAGGAGGCATACAAAGTTTGTGAACCATCCCCACAAACATGTAGATTGACAGTGTAAGAGTTTGTCTCCACAATCTACTACAGTAAACCCCTCTCGTACGTATGTGACTGTTGTATAGAGTACATAGGGATATGCAGGGAAATATTCAGTTAATGTATGACAGTCCTGTAAATGTTGTGTGTGTATAGCCTTTCATGCACAGGTACTGTAGTTCTGCTGATGCAGTATAGTGATGTATGGCTGTGTCTGTGTGTGGGTAGTTGTTAGCATATGATTGTGCTGTTTAATGGGGTCTGTCTGCAGGTACTTCTGTTACGAGCCCATTCAGCAGAGCACCTCATACTAGGAGTGGCTCGTCGCTCCATGCCCTACAGTGACATCATCTTGCTGGGTAGGAGAGGTCAAAGAGAGGCCATCGAACTTAAGATTTCCACGCACTAGAACACAGTAGCCTCATTGTCACTCTGCACAGGAAATGACTTCATCATCCCGGTGAACGGGCCAGAAGTGGAGGTGTCCAGAGTGGCGGCTCGTATCCAGGAGGAGCTGGTCAAGCCCCTGAGGGAGCTGGACATCACCGACGGGGAGTTCGCCTGCCTGAAGGCCATCGTCTTCTTCGCCCCAGGTCAGCCCGATGGTTCAACTCCTGACCCACATCGCCCTCGACTCACACCCTGCCCCCAAGATCCCTCTGTTTATACAGCTTCCCCACCCTTCTCACGTCTGCGTGAAAACAGAGACGTAGACAGGATTTCCTGTGCGCCATTTCTGTGGCATCTCTTAGTAATTCCAAGCATCTGGCTTTATTGTGTTTTCCAATCAGAGCTGTCACTGAGAGATCCTCTGGCACAGACCGGTGGCAGCGCTTGTGTTTATGAATGCCAGCCTGCTTGATCATAAAAGTACATAAAAGTGCTGATCACTGCTGATTATAAAAGTAGAGGCATTCGGCTGGACCAGCGGTGGCAGTGACGGTACAGAGCGTGTGTGTATTCTTATGTCTCTCTGCCTCAGATTGCCCAGGACTGGAGTGCTCTCAGGCTGTGCGCAGGCTGCGCTTCCAGACCCAGGTCCTGCTGGAGGAGGCGGCCAGCGAGCAGCGGGGGCGCCTGGGGGAGCTGCTGCTGACTCTGCCCCCGCTGCAGAGCGTGGCCTGGCAAATGGTGGAGCAGCTGCAGCTCGTGCGGCTCCTGGGCGAGGCGAGCATCGACAGCCTGCTGCAGGAGATGCTGCTGGGGGAGGCCGCACCAGCGGGAGGAGGAGGAGGAGGCGCCGCCACGCAAGCAGGTGGGCCCCCCAGGACAGACCGACCCCCGCCCTTTCACTCCGCCCTTTCGCTTCGCCCCGCCCCATTCAGGATTCACTGTCAGGTCTTGCCGAGCCACAGGCCCTCTTCTTGTTCAGTGCAGATAGGATCTCTGGCACGCTGGAGAATGAGGTTTTCCTGAGAATGTCTGGTAATGACCCGATGGCGAGAACACGGGAAATGCTGTAGATGCGCCTCTGCTCCGTTTCCTTCAAGGTGCGAGTCCGGACGTCCTCTCGTTCCCCGCGCCCGGAGTCGCCGCTCCATCTCGGGAAATGCTGGGGAGCCACGTCATGTTGCCAGGCAACTTCACCTCCGTCATCCTTCCAGTGCCCACTTGTGAGTCCAAAAGCAAAGATTTGTGCACACACACATATACACACACACAATGCCCAGTGCTGAGGGCAAGGTATATCCGGTCGCATGCGTGGCTTTCTGTGAGTACCTCAGACTGCGTATTCATAGTCTCAGGCTGAAAGAGTTTCTCACAGCAATTACCAGCAGGGGGTACAGTGTGATGTGCCATCATTCTCTAAGAATACTATCCCAATATGTATAAGCATCCTAAAGTCATGCTGACAAAACAAGAAGCCCATGGCCCAGTCTGCTGTTTGTCTCAGCCATGTCATTCATGTACAGGTGAGCTGCAGGGGAATTAGATGCATTTAACCTCAACTCCAGTGGGTGTTGAGGAGTAATCACAAGCTTACTTTCTCGCCTCTTCAGTTTTCATTTTATAGTCCTTCATTAGCATAACATTATACCTTGTACCCAAAAAACAAATGTAACAAATACACAACTAAATATTGTAATACAGGGTGTAGCATATTACCAGCCAGTGAAATTTCTCTTTGCCCTCTCTCTCTCTCTCTTTTTCTCTCTCTCTCTCTCAGCTCTCCAGCCGGTCCCTCTGGTACCTACTCGAGCTGGTGCTGAGGTGTATGCGCACGCGGAGAGTGGTCGTGTTCCCACAGACTCTCTGCACGGTCTGACTATACCACCAGTCCACACCTGTCTCTGAGTGACTGGCACAGTCATGTGACCGACTGACAATAGTCAGATATCGTCACTCTCAAGACTATCATCAGAGACAGACTATTATTACAGACACACGTACACTTACAATCACACATGAAAATTGAATGAAAATAAACTGTTTTCTGAAATTCATTTCAGCTGACCTCTTGATTATGTAATTTCACGCTTGGCTGTTTGGTAGTGACCACTGTGACAGTAAATTTAACTCATGACTCATGAGCACGAAAAAGTGCTGTAACAGCAGAATGCCAGCAGATGGCATACATGGCCTATTAAAGGAATTCAACATCTTGTTCTATCTTCCTACAGAGGAAGAGAAAAGAGGATTCTTCATACAGGGTTTTCAAAATGTCTCATAGCCATCAAATACATCCTAATGAGACATAACAAGGAGGTTAGCACAGGTTAGTTCTGGCATCTGCCAGGCTGGTGATCTGAGGTGAGCCTCCCCCAACAGAGACATTCAGTATTGTGACAGTGCAATAGAAATGTAATCCCTATAGAGGCGATACTGCCACAAGAGTACAGCCACCTTTTGCAATGATGGTGGAAATGTGTGTGTATCTGCAAATCTGCGTGTGCGCGTGCGTGAGTCTGCGTGCGGAGGGATGCTGTGCTGCGGAGGTCTCCGAGTGAGAGCAGGCAGAGAAACACACAGACGCACGCACGTATGCACACGCGTATGCATGTAGATTCGCACACGCGTACATGCAAATTTGCACACGCATGTGAGTCTACGTGTACTTGCGTGTGTGTGTGTTTCTCTGCCTGCTCCCACTCAGAAAGCTCTGCAGCAGAGCACCACTATGTCTGAAGCCCGGCCGATGTCCAGAGGGCAAAAAAAACTTAATGAGCATGGAGGTTCTTGCCGTAGCTATGAGAGGGGCATGCAGGAGAGGGGATAATGTGACTCATCGACGGGGGAGAGGGAAAGACCCCGGCCCTAGCAGTGCTCCAGCGCTCTGCATGTTTATTTTCAAACTCAATATACCAAATCAATACCTGCGGAGAGCAAGGAACATTTTCCGTTTTTTTTCTTATACGGTGGTGACAACCGTTGCTACAGCAAGAAAGATAATCTAAGCAGATTGGGATTTCTGCTATTTAATGAGGTCTCACCTCGCACACAGAGGCCAGAATGCACACACACATACACTTACACACACGCAGACACATATACACGCACACACGCATGCATGCATACACGCATGGCAAAGCACTATTATTAGAGTGATAGATAAGTAATCTAAATAAAGTGTGATGGTCACTGTGGTAAACCACAAATGATGTTGAATTTATGATCTATCTGTGAAAAATTATAGAACTATAATTCATATATTCTGCTTCAGTGACAGGATATATAGTATTTTACATGGTATGCCTTAATCTCTCATCGCATATCATGATTTGCTATGATTCATTCTGATAAAGCACCATTTGTTTGTTGCTGGAACAGGCTATAGAGTCACTGTTGAAAATTGGTGCCGGCTTAGCTCAATTTAACTAGTCCATGGTGCTCTATTAGCATGGTAGCTAGCTAGACATTTCTGAGATGTTATTTTTCAGTAATACTACTGTCATTATTCATTTCGGTAAGGTTTCAATCATCTGAAGATCTATAACAACCAAAATGTCAGCAACTCATGCAGAACTAAATGACCTTCCAAGCACAAATCTAAGGCTACAAGATAGTGGTATCAAGCTCGAGATCAAAACCAGATGTGGAGCATCATTGTACAGCTCTGGAAAGCCTCATTGTAAGAAAATCTTGAGATGGTCCAACTGGCCAGTCAAATAAGCAGTGATTAATTGGGAAATCAAAAAACCACTAAGGACCCTTCAGAACCAAAGGGACCAAGGAAAAATCTTGTGTTTTGTTCAAGCATTCATTCAATCAAGAAAACTATCTTTTTAACTTCACTGCAGAACAGGCCAGCTGACTTTTGCTGAAAAGCCATGCTTCAACAGGCTTATGTATCTCTGACCGGTGTATTATAGCCTGACCCATCCACCCCTCTTCATCCCAGTCCTAAAACTCTTTTAGCTGTGAAAAATCTAAGGAGTAAAAGGCATGGATTTCAAGCTTTGATGCGATTTACACAACCTCAGGGCCAGGGCAGGACACTCTGGGTCTTTGAGTTCACCCTCCACCTTGTTTCTCCCCACACTCTGCTTCTCCAGTCAGGCCACTTTCAATGCCACAGCTTAAATATTGGCTGTGTGCTTCAGTTTCTGGTGAACTGATTTTAACTGACCTGGATATATCCTCAGTGGGACTGAAGAGCAGTGAACACAGGCATGTATTTTTCACAGAAGCAAGTCTAGGAGAGAAAGGAAAGAATCCAGTATCAAGTCAGTATCCTTCATGAAAGCACATGCATGCACACACACATGCACACACACGCAGGCGTAATCACACACAGATGCAATCGCACCTACACACAAACACACGCACCCACGCAGGCGTATGCACACAGATGCACTCACACACACGCACACGCACGCACGTGCACACAGTGTAAATAACCATCAGAGGACAGTAACAATGTGTTTGTATGTGACATTTTGGAACAATAAATGGACTCCACTACTGCCTAAGGAATATTCTTGTCATGACATTACCTCTCAAAGAAATAGGCACAAAATAGGAATGTTCCACAATGTTCTTGAAATGTTTCATGTTAACTGAGAAGTTGAAGTGACATCCTGTTTACCATCTAAGCAGTCCAGAAGGTTTATGAGTCTTTAGCGGTGTTGAATACCCCATACTGTGCCAGAAGGAAATTTCTTAGGATGGATATGTGAACTTAAAACGGTTGCCAAGAAAATGACATGTAACCGTCACCGCGTTATTCATTTTTACTTAGGTGACCGAAGTTAACAAGGTATTTAACTCCAGTGTGTTATATTTTGTATATTTTGCTTGCATAGATTATAGCTTTTTTATGGACCGTCTCCCCTGGAAATTCCATTTACGTCAAATCTCCTTCTCGTCAGTGATGGAATAGCACATTTTAAAAGGGGAATTTCCTGAAGGCAAATGGCGACACCGATGCACCACTGGCTCAGGCTAAGCGCTTGGCTTCAGCATGCGAACCGGCGAAGTGAGTCAACAATTAAACGCGAGTGCGTTCGTCTGCCTCTCTGCTTCTGGAACGGAGGAGTAGAGCGTGCTCTGCTCAACTGAGACCCTTACCTTTGTCACATTTGGTTAATCTTTAATTTCTCTGACACACCGGCAGATCAAACTAAACAGAGACGCAGCCATTTCCCACAGCTCTGGAGCCGCTTATGAAAACCTCAATGAAGCACTGCTGGCCGGCAGGGATTGTTCTGGTTCTGTCACGCGAGACGTTTTGCCAAAATCAATCTCACAACTGCCGCGAAAATCTACCCATTTCTGTGTGGAACCACACACCTTCTTGAATTCAGTTTTTGAACTAGAGTTATATGGTCTGTATTTCTTCTATTACACAATGGCTTAAGAAAATAGGAAAGAATAATTTGTCAGAACTTAACTTATTAGGGTCATTTTACCACGGCCACATCATTACACTCTTTGTTAACGCTCTCAGAGCCAGACATATGGCATGAACACATGGTGTAATTTCTCAGAATCACAGAAAAGAAGGGACTAATGCCTAGTTACTGGTTGATCAGGTCAAGATGGTAACACACACGCATGCGCACACGCACAGTACAGAAGAGGTCAATGATTGATTTTTCAACCACCATCCCCAGACAGATAGACAGAGCTGGAGGCAAGAAAAAAGTAATAAATAAAGGCAGGGCTAACAGTCCCTGAGACCAGGAGTACAGTCAGGGGGCTGTGTGCCTGTTTAAAGCCACCCATGCCTGTTCTTCTCACTGTCTGGCACTGTGGAGCGAAAAGGGTGTGTGGGAACTGAGCCATTTGCAGATGATCCCTAGTGGGCACTGACAGTTTACCAGAAAGACCAATCAATTACCCATCCCTCTCTCTCTCTCTCTCTCTCTTTGTCTGCACAAGACTGTAGGAATGCACAAACCAGCCCACAGTTGCTTGTGCAATTATTCCTGGGCTGTAATGCATAAAAGAGCCCAGACACTGCAAGGTGAAGCGAGGACGCTGGGCTGCATTGAGGAAGGGCAGCTGTGTTTGATCGGATGGGGCAGGAGTGTGTGTTCAGCCCTTCTCTCTGTTTACGCTTCAGCATATTCGCGGTGCCGGGATTCGTACAGTGTTCCTGTGCCAATTACATGCGGTATAATTCTCCCCCCGAGCATGGCAAAGTGCCTTTCTGACAAAGTGACAGCCAGCCACTCTTTATTTCAGTATATCAGTACTTTACGGGCATTACTGACATTTTTACGGCTGTTTGAAGCTGAGATTAGCTATGATGGCCGCCGTTGAAGAAACATGCAAAGAAAGGCATCTATCAAAATGTATTAGTCTACACCTGTCACTGAGCACTGCAGAAGGCCACAGGATTCACACCCCATGAAAAAGTAAATAAAATACACCTAAGCACTGGCATACAGATGTCAAAACACATGAACAGCAGCAATAATCGTTTACAAATTATTATAGTCATGCAGATATCTACAGATGTGACACAAACCCTCACATACTCCCTGTAATCCAGAGCAAACATCTGGAGCGGAAAGATCATACAGGGTTTATTTAATATGAAGAATGCCAATGTGAGCTGCTGCTTTATATTCTCATACCACACCTTGTCCATAGTCCAGAATAGTGGTCAGACCCAAGGTTATGGGGTAGAGTGATGCCGTTTAGTTAAGATCATAACTATTGTTAATGCTAAAGCCAGATACCTAAGACATTCCAAACAAAATATACTGAATCTTGCAGTTCTACTGATACAGCAATGTATAAGATTAGACACTGGTAAACCTCTTTAGGTATATAGAAGCCATAATGAGTCAATACTGAACAGAAATCATGTTTTCTCCAAATCAGTGTAAACATAATTTCTAATAATTGTCAGGGGCAATCATGGATGAGGAAACATCTATAATAAACAATCAAATTATTACATTGCCTTACAGTGAGGTATTATGCCACCTCCCTCCCAGAAACCATTCCCACAGGATGTAATCCATTGCTGCAGCTGTTCAGCCAATAGTGACCCATGCTTTCATGGGCCACCTATCAGATACATCCGTCAAAGCCACCGTGATTGGTGCTCTACAGGCCTATACAGCTCTGGTGTGAAACTTTTTTTTGCAATCCGTTAATCCCCAGAGCTTGCACCTGCAGAACAACCCCAGTGGCGGAGCACAGGATTTGAGTGGTTCCAGGACTCCAGCCAAAGGGCTCTTGACTGCAGGGCTTGGAGGCTTGTGGTGGAGTTCTTAGCGTTTCTGATCGCATGTAAACTCTCGCCAGGGGAGCCCACCCGAGCTCAGAAATATTCCACATGGCAGGACCGGGTCCATTCACGGGGAAGTACTTTTCCATTCATGTAAATCAGCAGATTGCATGGTCTGTAGGCATTCGCTAAGGTATGCAGAGCAGAGCAATGACTGGGCTTTACCCACAGAGGAGTCTGAAGGCGCTCTTTAATGAGTTTAGACTATATGCCCTATACCCGCACAAGCTCTAGGCACCCATTATCAAAATAGAAATACACAGTAAAACATGATTCCACCCACTTCCAATTTTATTTGGATATGAAACTAAACTTGGTGGTTTACAATGAAAATAAAAACCATAAAGGAGTCACACATGAGTTACAGCAAGAGACCATTGTGTGGTCAACCTTGGTACTTTACTTAAAATACCTACCCCAAACATAGACAAAGCCACAGATCCAGATTCTGCATGGCTGTTTCCCACTGTCTCTCAGCATATTAGAGTCTCAAAGCAGAATGTCAAGTGTCGGATTACAACGGCTTAAGAAAATGAATGCCAACAATAGACAAAGTGCTACAAGTAAGCTGAGCTGATTCATCCTGCAACATTGCAAATTAAAGTTAAAGAATGTGTGAGGGTAAAGGGAGAACCCAGAGCATCTTGCGTGTTGGCATGAGCAGATATAAGAGCCAGAGTCAACAGGCTCTGCGCTATCCAAAAAGGAAGGCAAACATTTAGACATTTTTGATGAGGCTTCCTTGCAAACAAACAGTTCATTAACAGCTGAAGAGTATTCCTTGCTCTGGGGTTTAAAACCTTTTGAGTGCCTTTTTACAAGCTGAGAGGGCTGTTGTATGACAGACACGGCCTGAATCAAAGTATGAATCGAAGCTCTGACAGTTGCAGCAGAGATGGACTCCTGTAGAAACTGAACAGGCCAGTTATCCCTGTTTACAGACCACACAAGCTGTCTTTACTCAATAAAAAATCTCTACATCAAAATGAATACAATAAAGTGAGTGTATGTCATGATTTACAAGATGACAACAGCACTGAGGAGAAGAGCCATGAACCCAGGCCTGCTACAGTAAGCCTGATGAATGGAACAGAACACTGGAACTGCTCTAGATGAAGGTATGGAAAGGATGGGCCAGTGCTGTGGGAAAAGGAACATTTAGGATGTTACTGTGGTGCTATTACTTTTTTGATTAGACAAAAAAGAAAAGAAAAAGAGAGAGAACAAGAATGGAAGAGAATTCACAATTCACTGAGGGACAGTGTGGCTGTTTTCAGATCCCAAAGAGATGAGCATGAACAGTCTTTTTCAGCCTCAGAGCCAGAAATATTCACTGTTGATCAGTGAAAATGGATAAACTTTTATGAACAACAGCATGCAGAATTTCCCCAGAAACGCTATTTAGTATCCAGGTTCAGTGATTTGGCCTCCTGGCCCCCATGCAAAACACAGCTGCTCTTACTGTTGGAGCAATTTCACTTCAATCGAAGATCAGCCATTTGTTTTTGTCATTTCCCTTCAGTCTGGCTCAGCCCAATGATGTTCCATTCAATTTGGCAAGACTGCTAATACAGAGGTTTTTAATCTGTCAAAAAGAGCAGCAACACAAGTGAAAACTAGGATCTACTTTTTTTACAATGGTCAGACATTTAATCTACTGTGATGTGCACTTATGTGATCTGTACAAATTATTTTTATAAACCAGACAGTCTGGTCAAAAACCAAGCATCTGACAACCCTAATGCACACGCACACGCACACGCACACGCAAACACACACACACTAAAGCTCTCCTTCTGAAAGGACAAAACCCTCAATAATGCAGTATCTCGGCTTTGTTCACTTGATCTTTACTTTTGTTTTAATCCACTCCTTTTATAATCTTGAACTGAGCCACTGTAAAGAAATGGTTTCACTCAAATGTTAATTCCAAGTTTTTATACATACAGAACAATGATAAAGTTTTGGGAGAGTATTTACAGAACACCGACGTGGGCACTTTCATGGAAGAGAAACATTCAGTCAATCTCATTTATTAGGCACATGGGGTTGTGCAATCCATCTACCTTGTGATCATGTGTCATCACATTTTTATCTAATCTTGTCAATCCTTGACTTTCTTGGGCAGCTTCTCAAGCAACTTCTTCGTTGCCTTTTCCTGTTGGGCAATCTCGTCTGTTTACGCCCATAGTTACACCGAAGTGAAATCCAATTGGAGCTTCCTAGACATATGAAAGCACTAAAAGACATCCCCAGACCATCCGTTGGACAACCTTTCAAACAGCACATTGACTCAGACAAACACTCAGGGAGGATCTAATGGACTTTACACTACATTCTCCATCCGGCTGTTCCCTGGTAATGTCTGATGGTGTGTGGTAACGGTTTTACTGGAAATCGTTTTTTTTTTTTTTTTTTTTAACTCTGGTGTTGCTCATTTCATAAACAACTGCACAATGAAATCACAATTGTTTTTCCATTTGTCAACAGCAAAATGCATGAAATGGGGGGCAATGTGTGGTGGGTAATTCCTTCTGTGTTCAATGGAGGATTTTGCAGGTAGGAGCTCATGTACCTGGGAAGTACTGTGGCATTGGAGACCTTGAACAATGTCTGCAAAATGACATATGCAATGCATCTTGAAAAACCAAAAGGTTTTCTTATGTGGAAAACAATATCAATTAGTACTGCAGACCCTAACTAGCATGTTATCTGGCTCAGTTAGGATTTGCAGTTTTAATGGTTGGCTTATGATAAGAAGACTGGAATGATCAAATAAAGAAAAATAATGCATGCAAAGATATAATGCATGTCATTTTAAAATGATTGAGCTAGAGAAACAAGCCGTGGCTCATATAGGTAACTAGCTATTCTTTTTGTTTGCATGAGTGCAGTTGAATCCATAATCTCCTATTGCACTCATCTCAGAAACCTAAAACAGTTTTTTTAACATGTAATACTGTCTTTAGAATTTACACATTGCACAACCTGGTTAAAAGCAGAGGCCCCTGTCGCTGTCACCTGAGAACAGCTCCAAGAGAGGCAGAAAATTATGGGCTAGTCTCATACCTAGCCCTACTAAAAAGACATAGAAAAGGGTAGATGGACCAATACCCTTTTGTAGTTTTGAAGTGCTTGAACTATAATTAGTTCCAAATGTGGAAAGGGAGCTATTGTGTTCTCTTAGGCTCCCTTATAATGTCAAGCAATAATTGAAAGTTATTAATATGCTAGAGGATTGATGAATTTTATTTTTTTGTTTGTTTGTTTTGGTTTATCCACACAATACAGGCAGACTCTCTCAGCACACAGGCTCGGAGCAAGCGTCTTGTGCCTGATGTAGAAACTGTGAATCATCTTGGTGTGAAACATGTAGACTTGGCAGTGGCATGAACTGCAGGCATTCAATGGTGTGAAAAAGGATTATCACATCGCCATCATCCTCGTTGTCTATACATCGTTGCTGTGCAATTTTTGTACTTCAAGTCAGCATTGGCCATGCTCCAAATTTTATCACTTAATATTCCTGTTAAGAGAGTTTTTCTTTGGTAAAATAGTTTTAATTTAGGCTCAATATCAGTCTTCCTGAGAAGAAAAGCAACAAGAAAATCCAAAATTATGTCTATTAGGACTTTAAAATCATTTATCATTAAAATCCCAAAGTCACATGAGTCATGAGTCCTGTGTTTTGGTTTGTTTGGAAGGAATTCACCACACATTATTGTTGCACTTAACATGAGATCCTACAAGCTGAGTGTACATGATCTTGGGAAGCGTTGATAAAGTATATCTGCCTTCACTGAGGAATGTGTGTAGTGAGAGGTAGGACGCTACAAGTTGGAGACTGAGAGTTAGCCTGCATGTTGGTGCCAAACACAGACGGATCTGCCATCTATTAGGTAGCATGGCCCTAATGGCCTTCCCAGCTGTGGTGGAGATTTTAAGTGATTTACCGGCACCTTTCCACACTACAGGCCCCACAGGGGTGTACCCCCATTTCCTATGCTGATGTTATTTAGGGTCCCCTTGAGACCCCGTAATCACATATTTACTTGTTGTCCCATCAACTCCCTAACTCCCAAATGCCAACCTTCCTCCTCCAACTTCACGCACGCACGCACGCACGCACGCACGCACAGTTCTGTGCTGCCGCCTCATTGCCTCCGCCAGAATAAGGTCATGTCAAGTGCTGTAGAAAGACTCATTCCCTGTGAAGGCGGTGGCTCTGCACCCCTGCTCACTGTTGCAGTCCAAGCCTTTAGACTCCATATGAACATAGCCACGGCGTATTATATTCTCAAAGACGAAAATGATGCAAGGAGAGTAAGCCACACCCACTCCATCAAATGATAGTTCCTCAGTCAGCCTGCGCCGTTCCAAACACTTGTTAATGGTAATGAGATAAATCCACAAACACATCTGAACTGTCGTTTATATCGCTTCATCTTGACTTTCTGTACTTGAACCAAGCCCACTCACCCAGAGGGTGTACAGTGGTCCCATGGTGAACTCTTGCAACAACAGACACATTTGCATAATATTCCTCATATTTTCCAAAAGCTAGAAATTCTCCCACACACCCTTCATTTCCTGAATTATCAACTGTAAAACAAAATCTGCTTTCTATTTTCATTCTGTGTATAATGATTTCAATCTTTCGTGGTTTGAACTGTGCATTCTTCAACCAGTCTCCTATATCCAAACACCGCATAAACACAATTCCCTCACAAATAAAAATAACTCAATGGCTGTCACCAAAACCTTAGCAGAGCCCCAACTTTAACTTGAGTTTGTCCCAGAGCAGGGTAGATATTGTAACAGTGGGCAATGGAGCAGGGCTCAAAAGCAAAGCTGATATTTTGGACAGTGGAGCAGGGCCCCAGAGCAGAGCTCTGATATTGTGACAGAGCAGCAGGCCCCAGAACAGGGCTCTGATATTGTGATGGTGGATAAGAGCCCCAGAACAGAGCTCTGATATTGTGACAGTGGAGCAGGGCCCCAGAGCAGAGCTCTGGTATTGGGACAGAGGAGCAGGGCCCCAGAGCAGAGCTCTCATATTGTGACAGTGGATAAGAGCCCTATAACAGAGCTCTATTGTGACAGAGGAAAAGAGCCCCAGAACAGAGCTATTTGATATTGTAACAGAGGAGCAGGGCCCCAGAGAAAAGTCCAGAGGCTGAATGTAGTACAGATGGGGCGCTCAGATCTGCAGTAAAGCCTCATTAACTCCCATTAAAAAGCAGGATAAAACAGTGGGTGCATAGTGAGATGACTGGTCTTGCTCTAAATTTCTGGTACAAAGACTTTATCCAAATAATTATAAAATTTCCAGGAAAATGGTTACCAAGTCCAAGACTAATGTTGATTAGACGTTGCTCTCAGAGAAAGATATTGGCAAGTGACCTTCATATAAAAATTACAGGCAAAAATTTATGGTCTTGAATTTCACTGCATGATTGGATACCAACCAATGGATGGCAAACTATACAGTGCTGTCAAGTGCAATTTTACAACAGTGTTGGGTTTTATAAAAGAGCAATAGATTGCCATTACAGAATATTACTGTTCTAATAATTTATATCTATCCCCATTGTTTTTAAGTGGGTCACTTGAATCGTTAGAGAGTAAAGAGCGAGTGAAAATTAAATTTTTTTTAATATGGTCTAATTTGATTAATTATGTTAGCTTTCACCTCTCTTAGCAGTGTCTGAGAGTACTTTCTTCTGTGCAAGTCTGGGTAGATCTTTCCTTCGATGTCATTATATGTCGACAGAGCAGTGATGTACCAGATGCCAAACAAACCGTCACCCCCATATTTAAAAAAAAGCTCCCCACATGGCTTTTAGCGGTGTAAAGTCAAAAGTAAAAATCTAAAAAGTTAAACTGAAAACACAGAAAACACATGTCTATATTTTACAAAAAACTTGTGCGCTCAATCCATGAAAAAAATAACATCTTCAGTGGAGACATGAGTGCAATGTAGATACATTGTTCTTCAGTCATTACGTGCAACAGCTTGTCAATAAACTATAAGGCAGAACAAATGCTTAGGCAGGATGTTCCACGATGAAGACTTGCAATTTGCTGCTGTGGGTTACACAGGAACAGAAAGTATACAAGGGATCTATACCACTATACCAGCCGCACACTGTATTATTCACTGCTAGGGCAAATCGGCACACAATGAGATGTCACGAACCATGGTGAATATTGCTGCTATGCTCTTTACATATTGAAGTGAAGAGTATTGCATTAAAGTTTAATTCTCTTGGTTCCTCATTCACTGCAAGTGGATTACATGGTGCTTAATGACTGCCTCATTGCAAAGTACTCATTTCAGCTAGGCCTTCAGCTTATTGAAACCCTTGAGTATGTTATTACTTTAGGTGAAACTCCGACTTGAACAAGAATGCAAGATTATTGACAATGATACTGACAATGATACAACAGGTTGTGTGAACAGGCGATGTTTTCTTCTGCAGATTGGTTTTCAGGGATAAAATAATTTGTAGTAGTAGGTTCGTGGACTGTGTGTGCTAGGCTAGACTAGACATGTGACTTATAGTCTTCAATTCTAATGACTGGTTGTGTTGAACATGTGGCGAAATATGTACTCAACATGGTAATCAAGCTGTGTATGACATCTCAGTTTACTGAACCATTTCTCAAACTAACCGCTCTCTGGAACACAATGTTGTGGCTTCCATGTTACAAAATAAAGATGGGGCATTTCCTCATTTTTTACATTTCAGTATGCTGTTGAACAACATGGAGCAGATAGCATTGTGTTGAGTGTTGCCATGAAACACTCTCACTGCAGAACATGCAAACAAGAACTGATTGTACATCACTTAACTCTGAGATAAGACTCATTGACAAACAAGCAAAATTTTGTTTCACAATTACTATGGTTTGTCTGTCTTTCCAGTGCTCAAACATATCCAACTCTAAATGAAAATCTCTATACGTTATACGTTCATATTATTTCAACTGGTTTATGCATTGGTAGGTCTAAAAGAAAAGAAAAAAAGGTGAACTGGAAATCATGACCAAATTACCCAGTACTAATGGAGAAGCTTATTCACATTTAGAAGTATAATTTCAATTAGAAGTATAATTACTGAATGTTTTCTTGTCCTGAAGGAAATGGAAAGAAGAATTTAAGAAAACTATGCAGGTTTTTATTAAAGTGAGAAATCATCCATTTAAATGGAATCCTGTTTAATCTCATGTTTATATGATTAGTTTGGGTCAAACCAGCCAGATGTAACTTTAAACATTTCTTTGAAGGTCATCTAATAATAATCTGCCGTGAATGTAAGCAAAAAGGATCTCCATTTCTAACATAATAAAACTGTTGTATATTTTTAATCAGTATAAATGCTCAGATCTTTTACCTCTTGTGTTCTCTGAAGTCCAGTCTTATGTCATGTGATCGCCTCAATTGGCCTACAACAGCTGATTTAGATTGGGCCTACTCAGTTTGGATGTGAATGTCAATCACTAAGAGGACAAAGGTGCAGCTGATTCAGTCTCAGAGTTTGGGAGGAGTCACAGCACAAGTGTGCATTTGGGATCATCTGACCTATGCAGTATGAATGACTTTAGTCAGTGCATCGTTTTTGTATTTTAGCAACAGTTCTGCTGAATGAAAACTGAATGGGTGAGCATATTTATGAAAACAATATTGACATATTTCTGAGAAACAGCAATAAATTACCATTTATGGGTATAAAATGTACATGCATAATAATAATAATAATAATAATAATAATGTATATTATTACAGTAAACATATGTACATGTCCACCCTTTCAGCTGGGGATTTGACTCCTTGGCACAGTACGTTTTGTACAGTGACGTCCCCTCTAAATGTAACCCTCCCTGTTTCCCTGGCATGAATTCAGTGAAAATACCCATGGAGGGCAGACTATCCAATCTGCTTCTATAACAAAAAACAAAAAACAAGATATATTTCCCTTAAATTTATTTTCAAACTGTGCAAACTTAATAAAAAATAAAATAAAAGCTTAGCCATCTGTATAAAAACAACACATCACACATTATAAGGCACTTTCACAACAGACACATTTACAACAGATACCTTAAGAAAAGACTTATATAATAAAAAAGACCTTTAGAGTATTTACACAATGCAGATTTCAGCAGCTGTACAAAAGAGTGAATGAAGTTTTCTCCCAGATTCCCCAAGCAGTTTAAACTGGACACAGCAAAAAGGACTGAGGTAGTCATTAAAGGAGCAGAAGGGGAAAGTTAACTAGTCTCTACCACAATTCTAGCCTAGAGGAATGAAAGATAATGTAATATAAATGATTTTTTTTCCCCCAATTTCAACTCTTGTTTCTGGCAAAAAGGGCTAAGGCAAATAAATACAGAAAATTCAGATTTTCAGAATTCACTGACCTTGGCCTCCTGCATATAACTTGCTCAGCATTATGCCTATTGGATAAGTACCATTGGATTTATTTGCTGTGTGCGAGTGATTTAAATTGATCCACATTGGGCACTGTTTTTATTTCCCTCATTGTTTTCAAAAGCATGAACTGTAACTGAAGTTGCAAATAAAAAGCCCTTAGCTCTTTATGCTGGATTGAGTATGACATACATTCAGAGATTTGTCCAGAATGTGAGGTATGAGTATCAGAAAACAATATAGTTCATGATAATTTGTATAGTAAATTAAACGAAGGTCCCTTTGTGGGGGATGTACTGTAATGGGCTTAAATTAAGAGAATGTTATCTACATGCAGGCTAATTCTGATACATAATGAACATTAATAGTGTGGACTTACGTTAATTTGGATGATACCAACATTATGTAAAATAATGATTAAGCTCATAAATGAACAACAATCCTCTAATTTTCCAGAGCAGAAAAGTTTTTGCACCCAAAGTCTGCAGAATATTGATACTTGAATACACACCAGCATACCTGTGTACTAGCTACATTTAGTCACAGTAGAGGAATTCCACCTCTACTCTGCCTGGTAAATTTCTGTATTAGTTTGTCTGCTATTGAACACAACAGAATAAACCCAATTAGATCTCTCTTGCACACACTGCCGTTTAAAGACCATGATCTGTCTGCCATTAAATAAAAAGTAAGAGAAGCTTAAATCAAAACTGAAGCAGAAAACAGCTTCAAAAACACATAGAATATTAAAAGGGCATTGGCATCAGCCATTGAAAAAGTAGCAAATTGAATATGTACAAAATGATTAAGCACAAGTGTGATCAATATACAGTACGTTCCTGTGTATTAAAGACATAAAATAAGAAGCATTTAATTTTAGCCTACATTTCAAGACGGATATAATCAGCACTGCTGTTAAATACGTCATTGATAATATATAGAATTTTAAATTCTTACTCATGAACACAAATAGCAACAACTGTAGGTTATACACAAGAAGCAAAACTACCATTTCCTCCTGCATCGTAGACTACTCGCTATTGATCTATTGATGATTAGTGGATGAGATAACTGTGATGTTCAGCTTTGAATGTCTTTGGGCTTTTCTCGTCAAGCACACCCTCTCCTGATTGGGCAAACCATGTCAATAATAACCTTTTCATTGGCTCATAATGGGTAGGTATGTGCCGTGTGCTGAAGGAAAACAACGTGACCCTTGACTGAGAGCGGGTGAGATGGATCTGAGCGGTTGCCGTGGCACCATCATTTGGGGAATTCCTGTTTTTTGGGCAGTTCTCCCACGTCCCCGGGTCGGCTGGTGAAAAAAACGCCTTACTCCCTCACAGCAAAGACACGGAAGGAGCCTCCCTCTGGACTGCTCTTACTACAAAAAGACAAGAGAGGATAATTATGTGGCCGGTCCTTCTTATCTTATTAACCAGCGATGTCCAATCTTAAAGGCCAGTGTGTGCAGATTTTTTTTGTTTTAGCCCAGCACTACAACACCTGATTTAACTTTTTAACTAATCGTGGTCTTCAATCAAGAAGAAGAATCTTAGTCTTAGTCTGGGCAAAAACAAAAATCTGCACCCACACTGGTCCTTGTCGGATAAGAACGGACCCTCCTGTAACAAACAGGTACAGTTTAGTTTTTCCTTGCCTTGTTTTTTTTTTTTGCTTGCTGGTATTCAGTAAAAATATACAAATATATATATTGCATTTGATGACACACCAAAGCACAAAGAAATGTTACTTCAAATACTTGTGAATATTATTGGTTTCAGTGCTGAAAGTATTTTTATTCATTACAAAAGGGAAAACTAAGTTATAAAACAGATTTTGTTGAAGCAGTTAACAAAGCAAATGACTGAGCCATAACACACATACCTCTAATTCATGAGTAGTTACTACCTCATAGTTATTTAAGCTGTACTCCATTCTATACACCACTACTGAATATTGTGCTTGGCTGCCTCGCCTGTTATTATTCATTTTTTAAATACTCGTGATACTTTGCCACATCCAGAAATGTTTCAGAGCAGCAACCCTACTGGCACCAGATATACCCTAATTACATACCATCACACATTACATTTTCAAACCCACTTGAAACTGGAGAGGGGGCAATAATGTCCTTGTTAATAAGGTTTTGCCTACATGGGTGGCTAACCCTGTTTTCTCAAAGCTGGATCATCAAAAAAAGCAATATGCTTAAGTTTGCCTCAGCGAACCTCAGTTTTGAGAAGGCGGTTCACTGCCATTGACTTATCTTGCCAGAGAATTATCTGCAAATCCCTGCGTGGCTTCAGAAACAAAGCGGCATTCCGTATTAAGGAATTAATATGATTAAAAGTAAAGTAGATTTCAACACATGTAATTCTGCCCGTGCGTAAGGCCAGGGTAAAAGAGGAGGGATGGGGAAAGGGTACCTCTCTGACTGGATTCCATTCTTCAGTGTGCCCACATAGCCCTTCTTTTTATCCAGGGCCAGGACATCCACATAGCCCCCGCTGGCTTTGATCACCCCGGCATGGATGGCTGCCCGGCAGATACTGGAGCTCTGATGGAAGGGAGAACAGGAGAGAATCATCAGCTCCACTGCACACACACACACACACACACACACACACAAACACACACATTCATTCATATACATAAACATGTCGCACACACACAAACACACACACACATTCATTCATACACATAAACAAAGACACACACACACACACACACATTCATTCATCTGCATAACCATAGATACACACACACACATCATTAATATACTAATAATAATAATATTAATAATAAAGGAAATCCCTGCTGTCATAGAAAGATTAGAGTGTGAATCATTATACGAGACTAGAAAGTATAAATGCCCAGAAACTTTAGGACACAGCACGCTGGGCTAGGATTTAAAAAAAAAACTAAAATCAGGGTCTCTCTAAACACAGCTGTTCAAGCCCAGGGGTTGTGTGTGCACCAGCAAGACATCCAACAGACACCTGCTGTTCCACTATCCTGATATCCCCCTCATCTCCCCACCATCCTCCCCTGGAGTGCACGGGCCTCTGGTCTAAACGCCTTACCAAAAATCCTTCAGCCCTGCTGGAACGCAGCCAACTGCCTTAACCCCCACCAGGCTTACAGTGTCTGCCGTACCCCCAGCTGCACCTGGTGTATCCATCTCTGCCGTACGTTGTTTTGCATTCTTTCGACCAGAGGGAAGCGAGCGCTGTATGCGAACCCTGGAGTCTGTCCCGGCCTGAACTCTCAAAAAATAGGTGAAATTCTGATGTATCCAAGCCTGTGTGTAAGCGCTCTGATGTGTGGCCAGGAAGACGAGATCGCCGCGCTTCACGGTGCAGCTCTTCTGACGGAAACAAAGCCTGCTTCACAACCACTTTTCTCCTCCTTTCATCTCAGGATATGTGTTCTAGGCCCCAAAAACCTGGTCCAGGATCAGTTTACTAATCCAAGCCCTGGCCATTTTGAGTAAAAGGTGGACAGTGAGCCCGGATAAGGCAGGGAGCCGTGTTGACTGAAGCAGCCGCCACACGACACACAGCTCAGCGCTGTTGTCTGGCGAGAGAGGCAGCCCATCCCCCCATCCCCCCCCCCCCCAACACACATTCCCCCCACCCAAGCACCCCGGTCACCCTCTCCCACCCTCCCCCCCTCCCCTGCGCTCCCCTGAGCCAACAGAGCCTCTAGCCAGGAGCACAAGCACATCCGTACTGCCCCAGTTATGCATGACTCAGTCCGGCCACTCCTGACACACGGGTCAGCAGGGAGTCTCTGCCAATACCACAAGCCCTCGTATACTTCAGCCAATCCGTGTTCGCAGTCTCGCTCAGTCGCTTTTGTGTGATCATTTTATACCACCATGACCTCGGTGGCAGTGAGCCATTCTCTGCTATGAATCATCCCACAGATCTGAGGCAGATCGATACTCACGTCTGAGTAGAAGACGTTTCCCACAACAGGAGCCCAGTCAGACGGCTGATTCTTGCAGTCGTCAGGACAGAGCACTCTGAGGACAAACACAGAGAATATGGTCACACGGACTGTGAGGTCATTAGTTTCTTCTTTTGCACTGAAGGCTCACTGGCCTGAGAGCATAAAATTTTCACTCTCAAAAAGGATGTGTTAATATAAAGTTATTATATTATATGCTATTTATGTGCTACTTTTTAAAGCAGACATTGACGCAAAATGTGTTGAAAGTAACACAAAAGTAGAAACAAGAAAAGTGTGTTGGACATGAACACATCTTTTTGGAGAACATAGTGCTGTTCATTGTCCTTATCTGCCCCATCAGTGTCTAACTTCCCAGGAACAAAGGATTAGAAGAAGCATATTTAGTTTAATTATGGTTTTCAGCATTGGCCCACAGCCTTAATCCTTTAATTTGAGGTTTTAAAACTGAAAAGTAAATCTCTTGTTTTCCAACTTCCTTCACTCAGTACGTCAACATACATGATGCAAAATAAGGCACCTTGGGCAGTTGACACTTGGCTTCTCAAAGGGGCAAATTTCAGCCACAGTGGCATAGCAGTCCACAGTCCGTTCTGTTGAGAAAAGGCCTGTGT
Organism: Anguilla anguilla; assembly: GCF_013347855.1. Classification (NCBI taxonomy): domain Eukaryota; kingdom Metazoa; phylum Chordata; class Actinopteri; order Anguilliformes; family Anguillidae; genus Anguilla; species Anguilla anguilla. The sequence continues at coordinate 27,206,385 of NC_049216.1, read as the reverse complement.
TACATAGAATTCAGAAAAAGTATTCAAACTGAAAGACAACGTGTTTTAAGAGATTTTCAAACCTTCCATTTTTGCCACGATAAATGCATTTCCAGGCTTGAATTTACTGTGAAGAGAAAAAAGGATGCTTAAGCATTCGGTATAATATGGCAGTTTATATTTCCTATTTAACTCATCTAAAATTTTGAGCTACGTGACAGCCATAAAAAAAGTCCCTAGACATTTAAGGGCAAAAAAGTACCTTAAGGATTCAATCCCATTTTTCGTTGCTTTGATGAAGAATGGGAGCCTTTCTTTCCTTGTGATGTCTACCAGACCGCCATTGTTATCGATTACCCCATAGTGGATTGCAGCACGGCAGATGCTTGATTGCTGAAACATTGAAAAAGCAGGTTTCCACGGAAACAAATGAACAGATGTTGTGCATTCCTCCCTTCCTTCCACATCAAGTCAAATCAAAAACAACACATCGCCTCGTTTCACTTCATTCCCAAATTTAGAACGTCCAATCGCAATTAAATCCTGTCCCCCTGCAACATCTTCTGCCAATCAAGCATGCACAGTCTTTGCACCAGAGGACTGAACTTCCTCTGCAGCTGCGGTGGTCAGTTTGCAGGTGTTCGCTCGAACAGTGTAGCAATAGTTGCACAACTGAAACCATCTTTCTTTGGGCAATACTGTGGCTGTGCACCACATTTGTGAAGCAACGTTTACACTCAGCATGTAACCTGAACGCTGTATCATGACATTGTTACTAAATGCATGCTCTGCCATCTTATGATGCCCTGGTGCTTGAAGTAACAGACTTACCACATCATAAAAGGCAGTCCCCCACACTCTGCCCTTCTGGTTCAGACAGTTAGCGGGGCAGTTATATCTGTGGGGAGGAAGAAGGTTGTTATTGAGTGGGCAGTACAACCCAGAGCAGTGGGAGCTATCAGAGCGCTAAGACCAGGCTGACTGACCTGTTGCATGTTGCTCCTTTGCACCTGTCACGCATTCTGGTTTGACACTTAACATTCTGAGCTGTTAAAAAATAAAAATATTATTATTATTATTATTATTATTATTATTATTATTATTATTATTACATATTATTACGAATTACATTAAAATTACAAAATTACATAACTTGATAATGCAAACCCTGCGTCTTCTTCACTTTATGTCAGAAACACAAAGGTTCTAACAAATCTCAAGTCAGGCTTTAGTTTGATATCCTTAGTTTTACTAAAACAGGGATACTCCCTGCCTTCCATCTCCACTCACCAAGGAAGGCGCTGTCAGCAGGCTGGGGTGTGCTGGCTTTGGGCCCCGAGGGCTGCCTAGCTCTAGGCTTGGCCTTTGGTTTGGGGGACGGTTTTGTGGTGGTGGTGTGGGGCTGCACTGGAACCTGAGCCATCTCCACCTCGTTCATATCTTCAGTCTCAGGGCGGCGCGGTGCCACGGGGCTTTCTGTGAAGGGTGTGTGGGGGGGGGGGGGGGGGGGTTTCAGGTCATTTTCATTCACTTCGTCAGTTTATCAATGTCTGATAATGTGAATCGCAGCCTCATTATAGCACAACAGAAATTACAAATCCACAGTGAAGGGCTCACCATTGAAGCAGAGGTTTTCCCTGCAGCCACCTCCGTAACTAGGTGGACACTGGGAACAAGGACGACCATGTTGGTAGGGGGCCTCTCCAATCCAGTTCCCCCTGATGAGGGACACATTGATCAGCACAGTTCAGCCTGACTGAGTACATCGCCCAACAAGTGAGTACATTTATATTCTCTACGCACTATATCAGGCTGCTAAAAAATTCTACAGATGAAAGTTTTCTCCATTGCCGTGATGTTAAGAAAATAATTATAAATGACTGGGAGAGAATAGCCATGATTTTATTTCCCTTTCTTCATAATTTCTCAGTCTTGCTTTCTGCTGGTTGCTGTGACCTCATTATGTCAGCGCAAAATTACTTCATAAACTGACACTTCAAATTATAAGTCTAACGCACAGCTGGAAACACAAAAGGTGACACATGAGTATGGAATTGTGCACTAGAGAGCAGAGGAGAGCAGCTGAAGGAGGATGGAAGGCAAGGAGGAGAGGAAGAGGAGGAGAGACGTCTTACTTCGGGGAATAGTTGCAGACCAAGTAGGCCGGGTTCTCCCAAACATCACCCCAGACATCCATCTTGGGACACACGTGCACCGCACACCCCACTCTAGTAGTGGTGGCCCACACCAGCTGAAATCAGGCAGATAAAAATGTCTGCTTCATTATAAAGCTCCTCCCAACCTCGCTTTCCCATCAAAACTGATCTCCATTCAGTGTGCTGCACTCCATTCAGTGATTCATTGTGGATTACTGAACTGAGATCACAGTGGGAAGCTCTGTCGGTGGTGAGCAGAAATATATCATTTTACAGTTATAACTCAAATCAAAACACAGGAGCTTTTCACCGTAGCCATTTCTGTCCAAACAAATCACCATCTAGGTCTAATTCTGGAAGAGTGTCAATATCTATTTATCTTAAATATTCTTTCTATCATAATATTCTATTTTAGCTATTACACTGGGCCAGCCACTGGATGATGGGATCCCCTTTATATCCAGATTCTTCCCAAGATTTCTTCCCATTGGGGAGTTTCTTCTCTCCACCGTTTGAGTGTTTCCCTCCCCACTGGGGAGTTTTTTACTTCCTCAGTTGCTCACTTTTTGGGGGTCCAGGCCAGTTTTTTTCCCCAATATTCTTTTGTATTACCACTGTCAAGTGGTACTGTCACAGTGTCTCGCTATACAAGTAAAATAAAATCAAATTGAATTGAACCTCAGTGATGATGACTTATCAGACATCTGGTGGATAAAAGTAATAAAGGTGTTAGCGCCCCACATGCATGCAGAGCAAGCACGAGGCCAAACAGCTCGCTGGAACCTTTCTCTCGCCATCTCTCACTCTTTCCAGCCCTCCGTCCCTGCAGAGCAGCCCTCTCCTGCAACAGGAAGCAGTGTCTGTGGCCTAACGGTGGAGACTGATTGATGAGGTCACTGGGGACCAGTGCGGAAGCTAACCTTTGGCCAGAACCAGCACAAGCCTCCCTGCTATGCTGGGCAGGACAAACACCGCAAGGGCCGAGATAAATATCATATCACCATAATTAATTTATAATACAGCCCTCAAAAACATGCATGAGAACCAAGTGGCGTTTAATGAAATGTCTTACACAGTACAATCTGGCCCAATATGCTGATTGAAATAGTATGATGGGCATGCATGTCATGTTAGTCACCTGTCTGACTGGATGTAATGCAATTTGATGCCCGTCATTCTTAAATTTCTATTTAAGGAATATATTCAGTCATTTACATTGTACAGTTTCAATTATATGTATTATATTGGTTGTATATATAGAATATATTTATCAAAGTGCTGCATTTGGTGTAACGTCATCCATTTTGGGATTAGCTGGCAGTGCAGCACAATAAGACATTTACATAGATAATCCAAACCCCAGCTAGTATTCCATAAACTGTGAAGTATATTCCAAATGAGGACCAAAGTAAGTCTCCGCTTACAGGACATTCCCTAGAATGAGGCACCTGGCTCTGCTCACTCTGAAGGTGACTCAGCGAACCTGCAGCGGATGAGAGCTGCCATTAATGACCGCTCTCCCAGCTCAATTTGATCCCGAAAAGCCGCTAGGAAGTGTTTGACACCGAGAAGCTTGCTGGCCTAAAGGCAAACCCGAGAGGGGTTGAGGAGATGAAAGGCGGCGATGGGGAGATCGCACGAGGCTTTGGCCCTATTCCCTGCTTTCAGCCATCAGAAACCCACGCCAGACAGAAATACACGAAATGAGTTTCCACGTGATGACCTGGTCCCACGAGTGAACAGGACAGAGAGGTGTGAAATGTTTAGGGTTGCAAAGGTTTGGAAAATTTCTGATTCTTTCCTGGAAACCTTAACTTTCCATGGGAAGTCAAGCTCGGGAATTTGGAAAAACGTGCCCAATTTCAATACAAAATGCTAACGTATAATAGGGAATACTTTTTGGGGGGAAATAACATAAAAGGTAAATCTCGACATGTTCTGGTTAAAATATCCCCATTAAATAGAAATTCAGATGAATCACAACCCTGAACTTTTCATTCTTCCATCTCACACGCAGATAAATCTTGCATCTCTTGCACAGATAACTGTCAGCATCTAATTTCATGGGAATTCAGTAGAAATGCAACCTTCAGTATACAGTGCATTCTTCCTTCTCCAAACCTTGTCTGCTTGACAAAACTTTTTTTAATCAGTAAAGAGGATGAGGTTGGATTTCTTATCATTCGAGATTGCTTTGGAACCAGTTTAGGTATGCAATGAGAATAAATTGCTTTCTTTGTTAGAAAGAACAAGATTGGTATCTATGAATAATTTTATAATAGTAATTATCATTTTTGATAAAGGAGGTTTATTTTTGTAAATAAACAACAATGACCCAGAAATTGATTGTCAAGGTACCCCAGGTTTGTGGGTCTGATGGATTCACAGCATAAAAAAAAGTAATTGTTTTTTTAACAAGGCCTTAAAATACTTGTCCTTCATATTAAATACTACAGACTGGAGATGAACAACATGAATAGATGCCCAAAGCAGCTGAATTCTTGCAGAGATGGGAAGAGAACCAATTTTGGAATAGTCAAATGATTGATGGGACCAACAGCATATCTGACAGGCAATGGCTCAGAAATAACCAAGAGAAGCTCTTCTCCAAAGGTTTGTCAGATAGTCCCAATGAATCATAAATCATGACACGTGTTGTCTATCCATGCTAGCACCATGTGTACTATGTGTCTATTTGATTCATCTGTGCTCAGTTACAGCAAGGGTACTGAGGAGAACCATGGCTGTCTTCAGGAATAATATTTTCCATATTTTTTTTATATATTTCCATATTTTTACACGTATTTATACTTTCCCAAAAAAAAAAAAAAAACCTTCTGTGGTTAACATATCTTCTGTAATAGTAAAATTGTACTAAACTGCCACATCCATACAATTCAGCGTATAATGGCATTATGATTCACACCTGCTCCCAAACCCCAGTGTTAAATTTAAATTCCCACTGTACTGTAGATCGCAGTGGAGGTTTCATGCTCAGAACCTTGCCCCTTCGCCCCTCTGTTTGATGTGGATTCTCACCTGGGTGTAGTGCGTGCACATGGGCCCGGTGCAGCGGTCGGGACACCAGGGGCTGCACTCCTCGGGGTACGGGTAGGTGTAGTCCTTGGCCTCGTCGTACCAGGCCTGGATGTGGTAGGCCGGGGAGCGGTACCTGCGGGGAGCGCTCGGCGTCAGTGTGAGCCTCTTGTCCGCTCACACAGACGGGGGCACGGCGGAAAAGTCTGGAGGACCAGACAGACGCCGGGTTGTTCTCGGAGCAGGTTAAGCGCTTTCTGCTAATTAATCGGACTCTGCTCCAGCGGGCAGATGTTGGAGTTTGTTTTTTGACTCCAGCCAACATGCAAAGGTAAACAGTGCACACCAGCCTGACATACTGTATTTCTTGTGCACCTTAATATAAAACATTTCTTTTTAAGGTATCACAAAGTGCTAAATTTATCAAACAAAATGACCAGTGTAGCACTTGCCGCTGGGACTGGAAGAGAAATGAACTCTTGGAAAGGCTGCAGATTCCTGGAATACCACCTGCAGTACAAACACTTGCTGCCAAAAGCACTGTCTCATCTTCTTCCAGTACACACACTGACTGTATAGTACACATTGTGTGTGAGGTAAAGCTGAACTATTAAGCCTGCTTTGGCTACAGTTATCCACAAGCCTTTCAGGCTGTTGATCTTTTGTGTGAGTGTTTGTGTGCAATGTGCGTATGGGAGTGTGAGCAATGTGGGCATGGGGTATATGCATGCTTAGTGCATGCACATGTCAGTGTGAGTATGCGTGGGGTATATGCATCCATAGTGCATGCGCATATGAGTGTGATTAATGTGGGTATGGAGCATGTGTATGCACATGTGAGTATGAGTGTGAGCAATGTGGGTATGGGGTGCATGGATGCTTAGTGCATGCACATGTAAGTGTGAGTGTGAGCAATGTGGGTATGGGGTGCATGTATGCTTAGTGCATGCACACGTGAATGGAATCAATGTGGGTATGGGATGCATGTGTGCTTATTGCAGATTTTGCAGCAGTGACCCTACACTCACTTGCCCCAGTGCACTGCCAGGTTCTGTCCAATAGACATGAGCAGGTCCGAGGGCCCGTGCTCCCACTTGCACTCCTGCGCCCAGGTCATGGCCGAAGCCTCCAGATCTTCATCCCACACCTGAGGACAGGAGACACACACCTGTCACACACACTCTCCCACTGCAGCGGCGATCTGCGAAACGTGGCCTCTGTGGGCCGCGTGCTCCGGCTGGTTCAGCACCCGTGTCCACTGCCTGCCCCGTGCAGAAACCTGCAGAGAGAGACTCAAAAGAAGCAAAACATTTCTGGCAGCCAAGACAGTAAAGACGGCTGGAGTCTGGCTTTGCTCCACTGCAAACAAGTAGCAATCAGCAGATCAAATCACTTATTCATCTGCTAACCTTTTAATCTTGGCAAAAAAAAAGACAGTGTAGGAGAAGTGGGGCTATGACTAGGCTCTGTCACATTCACACAGACGCTCGGTCCAGGACAGGAGTCTGGGGCTGCAGTGTCTTTCCTCCCCTCAGTAAATTTCCACGGTCTCGGTGTTCTCCCCACTTCTCCTTCCTCCTTCCTGAAGCGCTGGCCATCTGTGTTTGCTGGAGCCTGGCTTTGAGGGCTTTCCATCACCCAGTTCCAGTCTTCCGCTGACTGCACTGCCCAGCTCTGTCCTTCACTCTCTCCGCTCAACACACTGCTCTCCAACTCTTCTACTGTCTGTCTCATTCCCGCAGTAAGACTCCCTTTAACACTACTCTCTGACCCATAGCAGATTAGGGTGCTATAGAGAACTAAGTCACCCTGTGCTCATGCTGCAGAGATGGATGAGAATTAATTCTAATTTTAATTCCTCCCCTCCCCCCATTGCCTCTCTCACCATGTGTTCCATGTTGGAGGCACTGGGCTGCACCTCGCCCCTCAGTTTGTTATGCAGCTGGACGATCTCCTCGCGGTCGGACCACTGGATGGCTCGCCGGGCCCTGCCGGTGCGGTTCTGGTCCGCCCCGTCCAGGTACCGGCTCAGCAGCCGCCGCAGCTCGGAGGAGTCGGGCAGGAGAAAGCCGGCCCCGGGGCGGGCGGCGAGGACCAGCAGGGTGAGGGCAGCGAGCCAGGGCATGGCAGCGTTCATCTCCCGCTCTGTCACTGGACGTCTGTGTTCCTCTCCTCCGCAGACTACAGTGGGCCGCCTGTGCGCCTCGTGCCGATCGGCTCTGTGTACACGGACCGAAGGAAAACACAGTCGGCAAAGGCCCGCAGCCCACAGAGCAGGTTTCAGAGGAGAGCGCACGCACCAGGCCAGGCGGCTCGGAGAGCAGAAGCACACACGCAGCCCAGTGCCAGAAAACACCGGACAGCAAACATCACCGGCAGCGTGTCTTTCGTGGCCCTTCTTAATAAATGCTAAATGAGGAGCATTAATACTTTTTACAAAATACATTTTTTTCCTTCCGCATGAATTATACCGAACAAATCTGTAAACAATTTACCTGGACTCCTGTTATAATATTAAGAAGTTTTAAAACACATGGCCACTAGAGGGAGCAGTCTCTGAGAACCACACTTGAGAAAAGTCTCACATCTACCACAAAAACAATGGCCATGTCCAAATCAGCACCCTTTCTTACTATTGAGTATGCAGGTTGTATACAACTTGTATGCTCAATAGTAGGCAAGTGTGCTGATTCAGAGGCAGCCAATGACTGAAGTTCTCCACTCCTCACTCTGAAGTATGCTCCTGCTGGGCAAGAACTTGTAGTAAAATACAGCAGTTTGCATATTACACCATGCTCTGTGGTGGGGTGCTGTCAATATTACCACAGGATTTCTTCACCTACCTGCAAGATGTGAATGTTGCAAGTGCCCAGTCTGTTGTAACATTCAACAGTGAATCACTTGCTACAATCAGCCAGGACATTAGATAATTAGATAATACTTGTCTTTTTAACTTGACTATTGTAGATACTTTCATAATATCTTGGGATGACAATAAATGATTGTAGACCTGTGGCAATCCACCTACTTCAAATGGATGAATAAAACAATACAAGTGAGTCACTGGCTGCTGGTTTTATCAAATTTCAAAAGGGAAATGATCTACCTGTAAGCATCATAGGGCTACTCTTAAGACCCATTCATTTTCCTTAATGACACCATGGTGATTCATAATTTGTCTGGAAGGAAGGCAATCAAGTGGGTTCATGCTCCAGAGCACAAATAAAATAGCTTGATTGATTCAGACTGTAATGTGGTCTTCTATTTGACCTGATTTTTAAGTCTCCCTTGACTGATCCAAAGTAAAATGAGAGAGAAAGAAAGAAAGAGAGAAAGAGAGAGAGAGTGTGTGTGTGTGTGCGTGAGAGAGAGAGAGAGAGAGAAAGAGAGAGAGAGCACCAAACACTAACACATACAGCAAGTATGAGGTACAAACAGTATTTCCTAACACTGCAATTAAAAGCCTCAAAAGTCAAAATATCGAATATTTCTTTGCAAGACTGATGAAACAGAAGTGCATGAGCCTGTGCATGAGTTTTGCTGTCTTTGTCCTCCAAACAATCTTCAGCCAGCCTTCTGCTGGGTAAAAAGAGATGCTCACAGAAAGATAAATATGCTTTCAACTCACAGAAATTCCTTCTGCTTATAAAACAGACATTTCAAAAAAAATATCTGTAGCTATTTCATTTTGAATTGATTCACATACATTTATAATCTCTAAGAGACTCAATTTATTCAATTATTTTATATAATCTTATATTTTTCAAAAGTTATTTAAACAGTTATAAAAAGATGGAAAACGTGTCCCAGTACAGAAGGTACAATTTCTCAGAGAAGCGAATTAATCGCCAGCTCAAAGTCTGAAAATTTCAGAACTTTAATTTCAATAGCTTCAATGCCAATATGATTATCCCAACCTCATGTAACCAAACGAAATATATGTATATATATATATTTACCATTCATTCAAAAATGTAATTTCTTTAATTCATTCACTGAATCAGCTACAAAGCAACCTACGACGAAATACGTTATTTAAAAAAAAACATCTTACCAAAGTGGGGAATCCTGTTCTCCGTGTTCTTACAGAGATTTGCCCCAAGTCCCGTTCCTGTCTCTGCGTCGGTAGGTATTGGGTTCCCCTTTTTCGGCGTTGTATGGGTTAAACAGCGGAGTTACCCAATCTCTGGGTTTGCGGCAGTAGGACAAGTTTATGACTTCTGATTGACTCAAAAGCGTCTGACCAGTGCCTTTTATAGCGACGAGACCAGCTAAAGGAGACGATAAAAAATCTTAACTCGTCCCCTTAACTCCTCGACAGCCGCCCCCCTTGGCGAAGAAGGATATGTTCTTGGCAAACCCCCATACCCTGACATAGGAATTTGAGGTAAAAACGGCGGGCATCGAAACAATGGCTATAACTGTCAAGACGCTCCGCGATTATTTTCTTTACCAACCGTAATGAATTAATTCCAAGTTTAGTATTGAATACTAACCACCAAATTTTGTGTGCAAATTATGGATGGCACGAATGTCAAAGACTAGTGGACTTCTCCTCATTTATTATTACCATATTATTATTATTATTATTATTATTATTATTATTATTATTATCCAATTCTTAAAGGAACAAGTGATTTGAGAGCAGCAATTAATCAAACAAGAGGGACGGCATGCTCTTTTGGACTGTCTTGTTTGGTTCAGTACATCCAAGATGTCCAATGAACAACCACCCCATTTCCAAGGAGTCTATTTTATTCAATATGAATCATAAAATCAATGTTCGCATTTCAGTCCCTCCCCCCCCCTCCAGATAATGGTAATCAGTGAAGCCTCAGATTAATTTTGCAGGCACATACACAAACTCAGACATGTGAACTCACACTTTTTCTTTGTAGTCAAACTGGGACAGACACACGGACAGACAGGTGGGGGGACACCTACAGGACTAGCTTTTCCTCCAGGTTCTCTTCAATATAATTGCGCAGGCAACAATGAGGGATGTTTGTTTATTGCGAGCTGGTGAACGTCAGCTGGCCTTCATTTAGCTCTATGTCAATTGAAGGACTTCTTAATGATTTCTGAGAACCTCTTACATCCAAACACTCAAAAAGTTATGACCTTCGGCACTGGAGAGTGTACAAGAGAGCCTGTTTGTCACAATGACACACAAAACCACTCTTAGTGATTTTCAGGCTGTGGATTTTAAAGCTGTCATTTAAGTCCTGAAGCAACTCTATTCCTTTAGAGGACAATTAATTTGTCCCATATTGCACTTGTTTTGGAATTTGCATTTTACAGTGGGTTGCACTTAGTTGCATGGAACAATGGGACTGGATGAACATAAAGGGAAAAGTTAAATATGAGCAGAGATAGGACACACATTTCCAGCATTACTGGACAATGGCAAAGGTGACTGCATGTCTATAACAGTAGAGAAAAGCAAGCTATAGCAAGAAGTGGCGCAAGCATAACTGTACAGTTAGCCGCTAGAATCATCATTCCTTAACAGAAGGAAATTGCGAAGAAAAAAAGTCAAGCAACAAATGTCACAATGTCCTTGGTGATTTTGTAATATACAACAGTTTTGAGTACCATAAGAAAAGAAAATGGTTCACTAGGAGAGTCCCTAAAAACCTGTCTGTGTAATAAATATTCACAATGAATTAGGCTATGATAAAAAAAAAAAAAAAATGTTATGCAAAATGTCTGATGGGGAAACCCTACAGGGGTTAAACAACACCATGCAATCAAAAAAGTCTTAGTAGATTGAGAATGATTCTTCTGCCCCAGATCAGTCCTTTTTACAAACTTTCAGCAGGGAGTCAGCAGGGACAGACACTGGTTACTTAGGTGAGATGAGCAGATTCATATTTAGAATATGAAATCCACATTTCCTTGCCCATCAAGATCAACTATCATTGGTGTCATTTTTCAGTCATTACTTCTTGGCTTAAATAACAGAGGTAGTCAGCACTTAGCTGTACAAAACAAGAGGAGCTTTCATCTTCTCCATTGATTTACAGAACAGCACGATGCATTTCAGACTATTCATAAGGCGCAGACTGTGACAAATAGAGGGGAGAGCACTTGTATCCCTGCGCAAGTACTGCTCGGAAAGTTGCAGGCTTCCAGACAGATCTATGATCATGAAAAGATACACCGCTTGAACTGGGGAATCTTTCCCCCTCCCACTTTCCTCAGCATTGGCTTTCCTACATCTCACATGTTACTAAAACCCTGTCCCAAAAAAACACTGCTCTGCGAGGCCATATTCTTTCTCTCTCCCCCTAACGAGTTGGTGGAAGCTTCCATGCTTCACTGTTCCAGCTGGAACAGAATTTATGTGCTATGTGGTGAAAAAGTGTAAGCCAAGAGGTTGCTAGGTCAGATAGTGAGGTTCCCCCCACAGATAGTTTTTTTATTCGCTGAAAGTAACAGCAGGGCTTGGATGAGGCCAACCATAGCAGAGCTGGTAAGCAGTCAGAGGAGTTTTTGAAAGTTTCGATTTATGACAAATGTGAAAATGTTCAAACTGACCTTTCAGCTGTGGGGAGGCTGTAGAAAGGCCACATTATACAACTGCAGAGCTCAATGATATCGGCAAAGGAGCTCTAAATAAAACAGCAGCTCACACTCACACTTTCTCTGTCCAGGGATCCCCCAACAAAAATGCAAACCCAGGGTAGAGACAGGGCCCGTATTGTGCAAATGACTCATGGATTCTGGTCCATGACTGCGGTGTTTAGTCTTAGCTCAGCTGTATCAAGTTGGATAAACTCAGATATAATTAACAGAATTGTATTTATTGTGACACTCTGCATAGCAACACAGCAGCATGGAGTAAAAGCTGGAATGTCTTGAAAGATTTAAAAAAAAACAAAAAAAAAAAAACATTTTAAGCATTTTTGTTCTGTGCAGGAATTTGCCATTTCTGCATCAGGAACTATTTTAATTGAACAAACTCGTTTGATCAGAAACAAGCATATCTTTACCTGTTCTTTCAAAGAGCAGTTTACGGAACCTCTAGAGACAAAAGAATGCTTAGACTGAATTTGCAGTGCAGACATCATGGTCTCCTCGGTCTAATGCCCATCACGTACAAACAGACAGCAAACATTCAGCTGCTCGGGAAGCAATGCTCAAGTTCTTGTTCTAATACAGGATGCACAGCATCCCGAAGGTGCCCATTAAGATCAACTCTGCGGCAGAGTGGCCAGAAAGGGAAACATTTTAAAAGGGACATTCCGGGACCATACGGTGCACCTTCTTCTGAGAAGGAACAATGTTCTTACAGAACAAACATGCCCCATGTTCCACTTTGAAGAGTTTGACTTTGATGAGGGAATCAGTTAAGCACCGAATGAGATCCTCTACATCTCCTATGCCCGGGGCAGCAGACGGCGACAGTAACCAGAGCCGAGCAGAGCCCCCGTCCAGATACTTCCGCCCAAGAGAGGCCTCACACCTCCCAATTCCCCGGGATACCCCCGTACCCCACAACAGCACCATTAAGTAAGACAGGCCTCCCCCGTAACCACAGTTTATTTGGAGAAGGACCGAGGGGATCCTCAACAGTCTGGGTCAGCCAGGTCTGTTTGTTGTCGTTAGCAACCATGGGCTGTTTTGTGGAGCACCTCACAGGAGCACTTGGGACGGACGGGGGAGTCAGCAGGGGGCGAGGCCTGAGGCAGAGGCCGAAAGTAGGAGGGGCTCAGGGTAGAGGACAACGGCCTGGGAAGGCCAAAGGGCAAGGGGGAGGCTTGGAGTAGCAGACTGAATGCATGAGATAGAGACCCAAGGGAGATGACAAGGTGCATGGAAATTATCAAAAGAGAACGCTGCAGTTACAGTTCATGGGTTAGTATTCCTCTCAACGGGCCCCTAAAATTCTTAAAATCTTAACTTTATGTCTCTATAATTCAAATTTGAATGCAATGGATAATACCCTTGGGAATAAAGTGGAAAAAAGTAAAGAAAAAAATGGTGGAGAAGAGGGGAAGCCTATGCAAAACAGACATATCAAGGCCCAACAGCTCAAGTTTCCTAAAGAAACGGTGACTTTCAACAGCTATTGCCTTTGGGTTTCAATTGTTACAATAAACAATTGCAGTTAAGTAAATCAACAACTGGAACATGCAGTGATTGTGGTGGCAATATAGGCTTGTTTTCTTTCAACCCACAAGATAACTTTCATTATTTTTTTACCACTTGAGCACTTCACAAATCTCTTGGGACCAACATGTAAAAAAGAAAACTTGAAAAAAGAGCAATTACTAAATCCAAAGCACCTAATGCAACAGAATAACAACACTGTTCACCACTTCTTACTGTAAGCTACCACCATGGATGACTCCATGCATTAAAGTAAACTAGCATAGCTCACTCAAGCCATTACCCCATGCTTAAATGAGCCGTGGGATTAACTTTGAAAATGGGGAGTTTGTTCTTATGGAGCAACAGGCCACAAAAGGTTCACTTCAAACCCAGCATCGCACAATGAAGTGCACAACTGTCAGAAGTTAACGGCCTGAAAGGGAAAGGAAACCTGGTCAGAAATTCACATAATTCGGGGATATGCTACGTCATCTACTCCACTGTCATATCACCTCCTTACTGCTTCTCAGGTCAGGAAACAGGTTACATACAGGGCTTGTGCACTGTTAATGCATGTCAGAGTGTGTATTTGAATGCCTCTTATGGATACTTCCTGGTGTATTCTGGCGTATGAACTTGCTATGGTTACTAACTTAAAAGCACAATCTTTAAAACATTTCTGGTATTATACCCAATACAAAAAATAAAACAAAAATCCTACATTTATGTAATATCCAGATGAACTGAAACAGAAAACCTTGGGCTGTTCTTCAGTTGCATCACCAAATAAAATACAGTATTGTCAAAATGCAGAAAAAAAACAGCACCTTGGTGTTTATGAAATTTAACATAAAAAATGTTAGATGAATATCCCCTACATGTAAACAAATCCTGAGTAGGTGGAAATGTAATTGCTCCACAAAAGTGGAATTAAAAAATGTTGAAACATTTTTGAGAAACAAAAAATCTTTAACTCTTGGATGGTGTATACAGCTAGAGTACTGGTTCGGTGTTGAATTCCACTGTCTAGGACTGAATCCTGAACAAGAAAATGGCAATTGCAGCTTGAGGTCTTAAACAGCAAAGCATACACAAACTAAACGAGTTTATTAAAGCTTTTAACAATACAGCTAACCTGTGATAACTAGCATTGTATATGTGGGGTGAGTAGCAGCTAGCATTTTGGATTCATATGGTAATTTGAGCTAGCATTAGCAGTTCTTTGCTAAAATTTAGGTTAAAATTTAGAGTTAGGGTGTTGTACTAGAGTTGCTTCTGCTTTATTTTGTACCCACAGTGCTGTTCTGTACCCACAATGCTCGGTGAGTTACAAATGACAAACGGCATCCGCCAAATAACACAACTATTTTCTTGGGTGTACAACATGTGCATGTTCTTTCAACCACCAATGTGCGCTATTTCTTCAAAAAACCGACTCCCAGAGGACAAGCCAGTTCCCTGACGACAATTCATCAGTCAATAAGTCAATTTTCTCCACAATTTTATTTGACCAATTAACAAATAAATATGAAGCTGGAGGCTTCAAATGAACAACACAGCTCGAGTGGATAGCGGGTTCCGCCCTAGTGCCTACTAGGTGTCAGCGGACAGTGTTAGAATTCACAAACGGAATCAAAAGCATCGAAGAGATTTAGCCAGTTTACCCACCATTGGGCTCCTGAAAAACAAAACAAATACTGCAGTGTCCATGTCTGTTACAGATGTACATTGTAACAATACTTTAGAAAAACAGGACTATATCAACATTTACACAATAGCTTGAGCATTAGGTACGACTTTATTTTCCCTGTACGAAAGTGAAATCAAATATGGGGAACATTTGATGAAATTGTGGTGACAGGGATTCATTTAAAAGGCAACAGGTTCAATGAAAGCATTTTCCTTTGGTTTTGATGGAAATATATAATTATATAAAATAGGTAATTTTTTTGAGCATCAGGAGAATAAATCTTTACCAGATGGAACTTACCTAATTGAAATTTAACTGCACAAGACTGTGGATTCAAAGGTTGCCAGAGATGATAAATTTAGTTATTTAGTTCTTACAAAATATTAACTCAAAAGGAGACCATTTCAAACACCCAAATTAGATACATTTCTGATACAGATACTAGTGTATCCATAAAAATGAATTTCTGAAAGGAACACAGGTTTCCAAATGCTTCAAGAAAGAGGTTATTATCATTTCTCAAATTCTGAACCAGCCTTCCCTTGCCAAACATGAAACAAACAGTACAAAATAATTTCCTTGGCTCTTGCTTTCTGGCTGCAATGCCAAAGGAGGAAAATCTTATTTCACATGGCACTATCTTCAACTCACTGACCAACATTGCTCTGGACAGAGGCAAGACAAATATAAAAGCAACTTTACAAAGGACCTACACCCCTAACTTATTGATTTGACAGTGAGGTCTTTCAATCAGTGTTGCCTATTAGGGACACACACAAGTAGTCTGGAGATACAATGCAGTTGCTCATAAAGCAATGAGAAGGTAATAGCTGTAGTTCAAAAATATACACACTCTATAAAGGGATAAATGCTGATGAGTACTTGTGGAAGTTGCATTTGAAAGGAATATACTTTTGAATGATTTCCTTCATAGTGCAGGTACAACTACCCTTAATAATTGCATGTAAACACTGACAATTTGGTATGAAATACCTGAAGATGGAAATAAATTAAAACTGATCAAATGAAGTACTTGTACAATTTTATTAGTTGTGCTTTAGCATGGGTAAATTTAAATCATACCAATTGAGATAAACAACTGGGGGAAATTCTTACGCAACAATAATTTAGAAAAAAATGGTACTTTTTCAAATAAATTCAAATAAATATAATAAATGGTGATAACGAAGCAAAATTTAGGAAACAATGGCAGAACTTTTTGTGCGCATTCATCATAGGGCTCAAGTGAAGTTTCTCTAACAAAGTGGAGGCCTGCCCTCTTCTTTCCAACGGAAGCACCTCTAACATTCTGCAGACTGGGTTTGATGTTAGTCTCCACACCCCAAACACGCAGGAGAAGCAGACTCAAGGTTAGACAACCATACGCCAGGACGATGGTGGCCGTCTTCAGCAGTAGTCAAGGGGGGGGGACGGGGGACGGGGACGTGACGGTCAATTATATAAACATCACTGGCAGCCAAGGTGAGTCAAAGTGAAAGATTCTGTCCAACACAGGAAAAGGGGGATGGGGACAGGGAAAGAAAAGAGGCGTGAAATAAACGAAGGCAGACGTCTGTAGTGGAGTATCTCCATATTCATTGGTATTTCTCCAGCTTGTGTACAGAAAGCATTATCACCACAGCTCCCCAGAGAGTGGGATAAAGTCACCATCACGCAGGTTTTTTATTTATTTATTTTTTTAACATATTTAACTGCAAGAATGTGCATCCGCACATGCAGTTTTCTTTTTTTTTTTACATTTTTATTAATTTATATTTTTACGTGCACGTAAGCCTTTTCTTTACCCTAAAGCGCATTAAAATAGTTTAGATTCTCTTTATTCTAATTCTACACCCAGAAATCACACAGAAGTTCTCTTCACAAAAGAAAAAAAGAAAAAAAAAAGCCTGTTTGTTGCATCACACAGCAGCACCTCTTGTTCGCGGTTGTATGGACTGCTGAAGTGTCTCCTATATTTAAAAACATTAGGAAGGATAGGCGAGGAAAGAGAGAGAACAGAAGCGAAGAGGTGAAGAGGACAATCTTCTCGCCTATCTCGAAGTTAAGAAAATGAAGATTCAAAAATGGCGGTCAACACACAAGTTTTGCTTGCTGGTACAGGACCCTTGTGCACTAACCAAATTAGAAAAGACTGAACTGACAGCTGGAAATTCATCCAGTAAACCACCTCCCTTGGCTAAAGGGCTAGTTATTTGCTCTGCCCTTTCTTTAAAAAAAAAAAAAACAATAATAAAAAATAAAAAACAGAACCAAAAACAAAAAAAAAACATTCCAGTAGTCCCATGACTGCAGCCTCAACTGGCACAGTCCTTGCAAGCCAATGCATGTTCCCAGTTTGAGTGAGGGAGGGGTGCAGAATTAGTCTCAGGTGCTTGCTGTCTTTCAGTCACCCCGTCCAACTTTTTTTTTTTCTTTTTTTTCCTCTTTGCGGTTAAAAACTCAGCAGTGCTGCACAGACACAAGGAAGCGGTCTTGAGTAGGACTTTAGCAATGTTCATGTGTCTTCATTCTTCTTCCGTAAGGATAAAAGGATAAAGGAGATGTTGGGAAAAAATGCGTGGGGGGGGGAGGGGGGAGCACGGGAGGTGGGGGCAAGGGAGAAAGAGGACAACCTTGCAGGTGAGAAGCAGGAGCAGGGCAGTGTTCTCGTTGAGGAGTTGGCGCACGGTCACTACACCATGTCCACACGCCGGTAGTAGAGGAGGTAAGCAGTGCGTTCGGCGGTCTGCTTCACCACCTGGAACTGGTTGATCACCTTCACAGTCTGGTCGTCGATGCGCAGCCAGCCGTTCAGACCGATGTGGAAGACATCCGTGGTGTAATGGCCACCGGTAGCACTGTTCCCATGGTGATACACAACTGCAGGGGACACAGGAAGGCAAAAATGAGATGGAAATCTCACAATTTAAATTAATTGGAAGTTTGAAACTGGCATCAATGGTTGTCGAGGACGTTGTCAAAGAAAAGTCAGAGTTCAGCAAAGTACCCGAACATGCTACGATGTAGCTGCGAATGGCAAATACATTAAATTTCTGCATGAGTTGGCACACAGCATATTGCTATGCATAATATGATTAAATGGAGGCATTATTGCTCCGATGACTGGAGATTTATAGAACAAACGACAAAACATTTTCCTCAAGACTCTTACCGAGTTCCAAGTCTGAAAGAGTGCCAACGGACGCTGTT
Source organism: Anguilla anguilla (assembly GCF_013347855.1). Lineage (NCBI taxonomy): Eukaryota > Metazoa > Chordata > Actinopteri > Anguilliformes > Anguillidae > Anguilla > Anguilla anguilla. Next base: position 27,188,217 of record NC_049216.1, on the reverse strand, counting down.
GCTCACCGAAACCATAAATGGGTACAAGCAGAACATGACTGTTGCACCACAAGTTCTACAAAGCAGTGGGTAACAGTATCTGCACAATTATCACAAACAAAAGAGGGCTCCATCAAGGAAACATCCTTCCCATTTCACTCTCAGCAAGCAGTGGCATACACAGCACTTTCCATTTTACCATGCAAATAGAAGAAAATGAAATGTTCTTGGAAAAGGCTTTCTTGGAAATTGACTAATTTGAGAAAAGATCTCGCATAGGAGTAAAAACTACTTTCAACATTTTCGTTGCATTCCACCCTTCCGTCAGACCACATGGACAAAAGGAGAGAAAATTCACCTTCGCCTGCGACTTGAGGAAAATGGCCTACATTGCTATTGCTACCGTCACCAAGGATCACTGCACTGGAAAAGTCCTGACAACAGTGTGTCTTTTCCTTCCAAGAAAAAATAAACATCAGAGTATAATTTAGTTCACACCTATCAGAGATGAATAAGAGGGCAGATCCACAGGGAGTCTGGGCCTGTGTACACAGCTCAGTGAGCCATGCACGGGGGGGGGGGGCAATGGGCAGCTGGGGGGTCTCCCTTCCTGCTGGAGGGACACTGCATACTGGCTAAGCTGCAGCAGATATTACAGGACTCTTATGCACAGCCCCAGAAAAGGCCGGCCAGAGAGAGAGAGGCGAGCCCAAGAGTGCAGCGTGTCACGCCGCAGCGCGCTCCTGGTGAAGGCGCGCATACGCCTCGGACCTCTGCAAACGCTCCGACCCGGAGCTGAGTTATAACTCCGCCGTTTCAAGCGGAGCCTCGCGTCAGGGCGGCTGTGCGGAGGAGCAGTGGCAGCGCCGCGAGCCAGAGAGGACTGCAGCCCCACGGGCCAGAGAGAACTGCAGCGCCGCGGGCCAGAGGAGACTGCAGCCCCGCGGGCCAGAGGAGACTGCAGCCCCGCGGGCCAGAGGAGACTGCAGCCCCGCGGGCCAGAGGAGGCTGCAGCGCCGCGGGCCAGAGGAGACTGCAGCCCCGCGGGCCAGAGGAGACTGCAGCCCCGCGGGCCAGAGGAGGCTGCAGCCCCGCGGGCCAGAGGGGACTGCAGCCCCGCGGGCCAGAGGGGACTGCAGCCCCGCGGGCCAGAGGAGACTGCAGCCCCGCGGGCCAGAGGAGACTGCAGCGCCGCGGGCCAGAGGAGACTGCAGAGCCGCGGGCCAGAGGAGACTGCAGAGCCGCGGGCCAGAGGAGACTGCAGCCCCGCGGGCCAGAGGAGACTGCAGCGCCGCGGGCCAGAGGAGACTGCAGCGCCGCGGGCCAGAGGAGACTGCAGCGCCGCGGGCCAGAGGAGACTGCAGAGCCGCGGGCCAGAGGAGACTGCAGAGCCGCGGGCCAGAGGAGACTGCAGCCCCGCGGGCCAGAGGAGACTGCAGCGCCGCGGGCCAGAGGAGACTGCAGCGCCGCGGGCCAGAGGAGACTGCAGCGCCGCGGGCCAGAGGAGACTGCAGCGCCGCGGGCCAGAGGAGACTGCAGAGCGTCACCGGCTCGGCTCTCCACAGGTCTGGAGTCAGACAGTAAAGCGCAGCTCTACTGCAATTAAGCTCAGGCTTCAGAGTAATCTCTGCTCAAAACTGTCCCAACACATTAACATGTCCCCCCCCGTCCTCAAAACCATTACATTCCACACAAATGTAGTCTTTCAGACGTCTAATACCTCTCTCCTGATGACACCCTTTTTACTTGCCAGTAGGGAATTGTAGTTAATCTTCTAAACGATTGTGAAATCAGATACCCTTCCTTGGTTGAATCCCTTCATGGTTTTAATTGTCATGTATTACAGTTAGAGCCAGTGGATGTTGCTACAAAAGCCTTCTAAAAATGAAATCAGAGTATTAAAGAGCACTTGGCATAAACATATGGAAAGAAACACCCACCAAGGAGCTTCAATATATCATCCTGTTGTGTATAACATTTGATTTCACAGAGACGATGTACAATATTAAGAAATATTGCATGCAGTGAGGAATTCTGAAAACCAATGCTGATGTTTGGCAGCTTTATTTTTGTGATGGAATGAATTGCAAGAAAATGGAAAATCCATTAAAATCATGTGCTCAAATTGTAAACATGAGAAAGAAACCATAATTCACCGTGGATACACTGGACTCAGTCAAAAACATACCACAGCAACAAAGAGATGACTTGGATCTCAGGACAAAAGAAAAATGATTGGACTAGAAATGGACAGTAAAACTTAAAAATAGCATACCTGCGAAGAGCCTGTATGTCCTTTGGCCTTTGAAAATTTTGCTCCGTACGCCTGGTGATAAGAGATCTGGGGGAGGAGAAAAAAGACATTTACAAGCATATTCATAAACACCCTATATGAAAGCAGATCTGCAAAATAACACTCACTGTCCAGCTTTATAAATTACTTTTATTAAAAATGAAAATTTATTGCGAAACGAAATCCTGTTTTAGGTAAAACAGTACATTACAAGATGAAATGCACAGCCCAAACAAAATACAATGTAGGCGAGAAATCATTTTCATACAAGCCTGCCAAAGGAATCTAACCAAGTAGTCAATCAGTGCCAATATCACTCATCAACACTTTGCCGTATGGTTCTCTGATGAAAAAGATGTTTTCAACGTACAAAAATGCCAAGTTATTCACACCTACAAAGCACTGACTACAAGTCATTAATTCAAACTGGCAAAATCTAGGTATGCTATTAATATTGATTATTGATATTAAACTTCATTCCAAGTTACAAAAACAATATTGCCAATCTTACCTTACACAAATTAAACAAGCTGCATTCCAAAGCAATGCTAGCAAATGTTTCCTAAATTGTTTAAAGTAAATTGGCCCTGTGTGTACAAGCATACAGTACATTAATGCGGCTAAAATGTATAGATAAGGTTTAAAGAGTCAAGCTTGATTTAACAGGCCTCAATGTGTTGAATTTTTATCTGCAATTATGTATTTATCCACCCTGCCTTTTTGTAGCGTGAATGACTATGTTTCTTGGTATAAATGTATGTTTCTAAATGTGAATGTTACATGCTGCTATGAAAATGTCCCCAAGGGATAATGCAGTATTGCATACAGCTGTGTGTGTGTGTGTGTGTACACATATACAGTATTTATTTTACAATCAGTATTTTTTTTATTTATGAATTCTGGCTGTTGAATTGGGGTCATAGTTACGATTAGAATGATTGAGTGATCCTGGCTTGTGAAGAGTTTTATGGGCCTTTTGTAGCTTCTTTTTCCAAAAACAAATTAAAGTGAACAGTTCAGTCAACAACACTTCATTCAAATTATTTTAATGTATCAATAGGATTACAGTACTGAAGGAAGAGTAATCTTGAGCTTAATTCTCAAATTACTCTGCATACTTTTTTGTGTGCCAACGGACGGCATCCAAGATTAATAAACAACACAATCGTTGTGGACAAGCTGGATTCTTTTGCACTTCGTATCAAGGGGCTTTTTTACACCAAGAATCAACAGATGTCAAACCAGTTACGACCTGGAACGTCTCATTCACAGCCAAAGGCCCAGCTCTGGCCTAGATGAGTTTGAAAGGATTTCTGGGAACACGTACCTTTGCTGATTTCCAAGTCAATGGGGTAATCGATGTTCTTTATTAGCTTCTGACACCCTCCAGTCTTCTCAAACACAAATCTTTTGAGGTGGAGGACGAGCACGGGCGGAAGCTCTTCCAGGGTCACTCTCCGACTGATCTCAATCTGCAAGCGGAAAGAAACAGTCATTTAACAGGGAGAACGCAGGGTTCCTCCAGCATCTCATTACACTAGGCCTATGTTCCAAAAGAACTTCTCCCATTCAGGGACTCTCGGTCCAAGCACAATTTGAACTGTCTGCGCAAACAGAACCGAAAATGCAATCGCTCAATCTTTACAAGCTTAAGGAGGCGAATTATGCCAACCACACTGTTGTACAATTGAAGGAGAGTCCTTTGCAAAACAAATAAAGGCCTGCCACAAAACAAGGAAACAAAAGGTCCCTGCGGGTACTTTAATCCTGAGCACTTTTTAACTAAAGTAGTGGATTCAGACAAAGGTAAATTGCAGCAAGGCAACAGCGCCCCCTGCCAAGCGTTGTCAACAAGAGCAATGTCCACAAACAAATACTACAGTATCATATGGTAAAAAAAGGAATGATTAAAAAATACAATAAGCTCTATATTTTCAGATTAGCTTGCTTGTGAAATTATCAATTCCAGCTGTTATTGCAAGCTACTTATAGGAGACTGACATTGAGTCACTACTAGGGTTGCAAAATTCCGGGAATATTCAAGGATGGAAACTTTCCATGGGAATTAATGGGAATTTATGGGAATTAACAGGAAATAACGAAAATAAAATGGAAATATAGCCGTATTTGCTCAGGCTGCATTTACCATGTCAAATGCAGATAGAAACAAACCTTTTACCATATCATAAGCAGACATAATTGCAAACATTCTCTATGACCCCCCTCCAAAAAAAAAAGACTTTTCACTTAACACCTAAAACCCCCCCTCCCCCCTAAAAACTGTCTTCCGAGTGTTGTTTTAGAATTCTATCTACATAGATAGCTGAAGCGCGAGTTTTTAGAAAAAGTCAAGGAATGACAGACATGTGGAATAAACATTAACAAAATACGTTCCATTTCACTGCGCAAGGGGTCCGTTGACCCGGCGGTTCTAGTGACAAGCAGTATACCGTGAGTAGTGCCAAGTGACGTTGGCAGCACACTATGTGACCAAAGACGGAAAGTTTTGAAGAGAAGCTAACTGCTTGTCCAAAATTACCAATATTTATACAACGTCTCCATGCCACTTCACAGCGATAAAAATATCCTACTTATCAGATGGTGTTAATTTCGTCAACAAAAAATATTAATTACAACCCCTTTTTCCATGACGAGAACAAAACATAACAAAATAACAATTCAGAATAGGCCTTAGGGTTTAAAGTGAACAACTAATTTATAAAATAAATGTTTTACGATAAAGAAATAATGAAAATAGATTAATTAAAAATTCCCATCATTCCCGAGCTTAACTTCCCTTCCAAAATTTCCGGAAATTTATTCCGACCCTTTGCAACCCTAGTCACTACTAAGTGATGCTAACATCACTTTCACCTCTGAATTCTTGAGAAGTATCAATAGTGAATGCAAATTGCATTAGCCTATGAAAATGCTAACTAACAGTATGCATGCAGTCTGCAAACTACTTTGTCACATCACATTTGACCATACTAAAATAAAGACAGCACAGGAAGACTGATGCCTTGAATAACCCCACAATACTGAGGACACAGCCACAGGCTGGTTACTGGGAGAGGGGACAGTGAGACAGAAGTAGTTTCGTCTTCTGGATAGGAAACTGGTCTTGCAACTCCAAAGTTCTAGGCTGGATTCCCAGGTGGGGCACTGCTGTTGTACGCTTGAGGAAAGCACTTAACTGCTTCGGCAAAGGTTTAGCCGTTCAAATGGATTCTATACAATAGACTTTAATAAGTTTCAGTGGAAAAGAACATTTGCTAATGCCTAAAATGTAAAGTAGATGTGATGATGATGGCTTCATGATGCCCACCTCCTGCTTGGTCTTAGTGGTGTACCCCTGAACAGACTCCCGCGCCACCAGGGCCTCCAGGGCCTCCTGGAGAGTGCGGATCTTCTCGGACTGGATGTCCAGCTGCAGGGTGAAGAAGGGCTGCAATGTGGCTGACTCCTTGGAGCTCTGCTGGTACACAACAGACCTGAAGGAGAGAGGCATCTGGTTCCAGACATGTCCATTTAAATGTGCCTTACAAAGCTTTGAGTACAAACAGGCCAATGAAACCCCACACTAGTAGTTGGGAGCATTAGGGAGGTCTGAGCACATGAAATTCTCACCTTTCTCCCTCCTCCCTTCTGCCATTTCATAACATTTCAGACATTAAATGATGCAAAACATTAAATTGGCAAAAATCATTCAGTTGGATGTAAAACTGCCAAAGAATAAAAAGGCAATTATAACGTTGAATTCTGAAAAATTCTGCATGTTCTTTATATATTTTGACTAGTTTCAAATTGCAGCCTCTCACAGTTGTTGCACGAGAGAAAAGCTCCATTAAGCAGTTGATGACATATTGGTAATGGTCCCTGTTGCTGAGGTTTGAGCTTGTGGTCAGCATCGTGGCAGCCAGCCCAGAAGCTCAGATAAAAAGTATACATAACAGTTTAACCAGAAGGCATGTTGCCTGGAGCACCAGACCAAAACCTGACAGAAGGATGAAGGCCACGTAGATTTGCAGGTTTAAAAGTGTGGTAGTCTTGGGCCTAATGCCTTGACCATTCCTATGTGGTTGAAGGTGTGACCCACATCAAGTCAAGTCCTCCACAAAGTGTAGCCAACTTTCTTAACATGTTGATGCGCGCAACTTCAAACTTTCTGTGGGTCCGTCTTCAAAACCATACCTGATATGACCTCCAAATATGTCAGAAATAGGGGTTCTGACAAAGTCTGCCTGTCGAGTTATGGACGTCTTGTTTCGGGGTCCGACTTGCTCCCACTCATCCTCGCTGTCCTCCTCCTCTTTGTCCGCCATGTCCTCTTCAGTTCCCGGCTGGGATCCTGGACCGTTGAGTGTGCCAACCTCTGGGTGAGAGACATGTACAATTAACAAATGCAATGCAAGTAAATGCAATATAAAACATAAAACAAATAAAAGATACAGGTGAAAACATAAGACAAAAGAAAAAGTTTCAGCAGAAGATAAATTAAGCATTAACACACTACTTACAAACTTTAAAATTGCTTTAAATAGACAATTTGGAAAGGATAGGCACACACACCATCTTCCAAAAAAAGAAGAAAAAAAAAGAAAAAAAAGAACGAGGTACAGAAACAACCTGTCCGAGAAAGCGATAGCTCAAGCAGACTTACTCTCTTCCTCCGGACAGAGCAGCTTCTTCAGGGCCAGCATTTCCTCCTGGAGGCCGTTGAGCACGCAGCCCAGGTACTCCTCCGCATCTTCCTGTCGGCCCTGATGGCAGAGAATCGAGCTCGTTAGCGCGTAGCGCACGCCGCTCGGGGCGAGCCAGCTGGCTCTCCTGCAGCATCGCTGACCGGCGAAGCCCCTTTCTTTCAGAGAAGAGACACAGTCTGTGCCAAACGACGCACAGCACATTCACCTCCTCAGGTGTGCTCATTAAAGAGAGAACTATTTCCTGAAGGAACGCAAGGTCAGAAAACAACCTTTTTAATTAGCTTTAACTGCCATCATCTGACCAGCACGGACTCATTTTCCTGGCATCCACTCAACACCTGATAGGACTACTGTTACAAACAGGCTCTTCATATCTCTTGAGAACTACCAGTTCTTTAGGTAAGGAGACTAAAAAAGACACAATGTCAGGAGATAAATGCGCATTGGTACAGGGCACCTCATTTTTTGAGGCTCAAAAACACCAGCAGTCACAAAATGTGTAACAAGAGGCATTCCAAAGGGATGAAACTGAATTGACCTTCTGAATAGCTGAACACAATTTTTTTGGGCCAAATGTGCTTAAACAGCTTAATGACACGACATGCATTACACGTATTAAAAGCATAGCAACATGAAGCAGAAAAAATCCTTTGCTAAACTTACAAGCGCCGTGACGTGGTTTACCTTCTCAGAGAGACCCGACTTTATGACAGTGAGAAGTTTGTAGATATAGGCAGGTTCAAAAGGAACGCCTGGTCGAATATCTTTCATTATTTTGTCTCCAGCACCTATGAAAGGGTTGAAAAAGTTAAACTCCGTAACGATAAGGAACTGAAAGGTGATACTGACATAGGCCGTCAAAAACAATCAACACTGTTACGCAAATGAAAGAAGCATGCAGAAATGTTTCAATCTTTAACCGTATCTTAACGGAAAAACATGTACGGGTCATTTCTGAAAGTAGTGGAAAAAAGACCAACCTTGCTGCTTTGCCTTTGGTGGCACAGGCATATTGCTGAACTCATTGACAAGCCTAACACTGGAAAGGGGAACACAAACATTCCTTATTGAAATTCACCTTCATTTACACCACTAAAATTTTACAGATGCATGAGGGCATCTTAGTCAAATATATACTTGCTGTGTGCTACATACTGCTACACTTCACACAAACTGGTCACTTATAAAACACAAATGTAACCAGGAACAACACAAGTGAAAGGAGCAACAACCACATGTAACAAGGAGATATGACCACAAGGACACAGTACTCACAAGCTGTCAATCATTGGCGTGGAGGTGCATGGACGCTGAGTGTCGTTCAACATGGGAATGGATTTCATCAGGTGGTACATGGGGGGGCAAGCAATCAGAGCCTGCAGGGTCTTAGAGTCAAAGTCAGGGGTCAAGGAAAGGCACCTCGAGTGGGATTAGGAAAAACCAGCACACAAACCCTTAATGACATCTGCAACTAAACCACCATACGACTGGACATTTCCCACTGTTAAATGCACTTTCCAAAAATAAAATATAACACCAAGACAAGAAAGTACAATCAAAAAATAATGAAAATGAAATATGTCCGCTTCTCTGGATCATTTGGCACGCAGCATATTCAATGATGGGCAGAAATAAAGGATACAGCATTGACATAGCACCAGTTTCCCTTGTTTATCAGTCCTCTGGGTTGCAAAGACACCGGTTTGTGTATCAACTTCACATTTTCAATCAGTTCTGAGGACATAAAACAAACCAGTTGTGACACCGTAAACACAAAACTGAGTCACGTAACCTAGAATATACAAGGTTATGAAATGTACATCACTGAGAAGCATTTACACATCATTGGCAAAAAAAATAATAATAATACATTTAAGCAGTTGACTGGAGTGCTTCTACAATCCATGCAAACAGATTTGGGGAAAAAAAACCCTGTGTGTGAGGGTTCATCACCATGAACAGATGTCCCTTGTCCTCAAACTGCATCACATGACAGACACATGGGGCTGAATTTCGGAAAAGGGTTATCATTCTGCCACGCCTAGGAAGGGTTGCTGTCATAGTCAAAACAGCTCCCATGGTAACGTGGCATCCACACACTTAAGATCTTTTGTGATTTGTCTGCGAGGGGAAGTAGGTAAAATCAGTGTGAAAAGCCATTAAAAACTTATTCGAATGTAGAGGAGGCAGGGAGGGTAGGCTTGTACAGAGGAATGCTGGGAAACTAGACAGCTATGCACGTCACCAGTGACCCTTTGAAATAAGTCTTGTTCAGATTCATCATCCTCCTTCAAACCTTCAGTAATACAGACAGCACACACGGAACGCTGCCGTTTAAAGACAGTGAGACGCTATTTATTCAAGGCTCCACATTGTTAGCGAAGTCAAACATGCTTACTTGCAGAGCAGACAAAATCCAGTGACCCATTTAGAGCATTAAGGGGCCCTGGCAAATTCAGACTTTTTCAGAAGAGCTGCAGACACTGCAGGTTCAGTGTCAATGTTATACTGCACGTGAACACAAGGCTGTGTGATTCATAACAACTTAAAATATTCTGCTCATCAACACAGATCAATTATTAACCTCTAACTTGCTTTTCCCCTGTTGGAATGTAGGCCTAAATGCGCTCAAGGATCACCACATGCAAAAGGAACTCCAGCAGGAAAAAAACCTGAAAACTGAACCCATCATTCTGACAACATCCCGGACAACAGTTTTGATTAATTGTGAAAAATAAAAAAAATCTTTTTTCAACCGGCTTTCTCCAAAACAGACAATCAGTGGAATTTCCAGCCATGGTGTTTTTGGTCAGAAATAAAACTCTTAACCTGCACTGCACAAAGATTATATGTAGAAAACACAAAATAAAATATGAATGAATTAATACATAAAAATGTCATTAAAACATCCAATAAGCATCTCAAGCTAAAAAAAAAGACTGAAAAGACTAGCTCTGCCAAAACCCTCAACATGTTTACAACTAGTTTATTCAAATCTCCTGGCTGATGCTTTAAGCAATGGGACAAGAGCAAGCAAAGACTAAGGCAGGAATTCAAAAATAAGCTCACCAAATAGGTTAAGCAGCGGTACATTGTGCAATGTTATTGTTTTTCTAACTATTTCTGTGTTTTGTGTTGAGCTGAAACATAGTTCAGAAGTCACTATGGTAACAGATATTGTGGGCTTGCAAATTACTTGCACAATCACTTTGACTTCTTAGTCATGATGTCCAGACACCAAGCTGGGAAAGCACCAGGGAATACTGTCAAATTAGAAATAATTACAATTATTCATGTTTTAGCACCACCTGGTGGCCAAAGGGAAGTCATCAACAGTAACATGTACATATTGAACGGAAATCTACGACTACAGCCTGAGCGATTCCTCTGTACACCACACCTAAAAAATAAATAAATAAATAGATAAATAAAATTTAGTTAATATGTCAGTTTAAGACCAAATTCATCAGGTCATGGAAAGCACGAATTTGAACTTAAACATAAAAGCCCCACACCACAATGCTATATTCGCACGCGCACACGTTGGCTTTAGTGCCAACATCACTTTCTTTCCTGCACCAATCACGGGTGCATTCGTTTCACTAATGGTGAAAAAACTATTTTCAACTTGTTCTAAACAAATTTTCTTAAATGTTAAGTGACAGTTAACCTGTGTGGAAAAAAACATTTAACATTTAAGCAGAGCGCACTGGTGTGAGCATGAGTGTCATTGCTGAGAGGCGCACACTACCTGCAAGTCTGGGGGCCATGGGGTCTTCAGACACAGGGACTGGCCCCTCCCTGACCTCGCTCGTCCCCTCCAGTGTCTGGGCGGTGCCCGGAGCCACAGTCACAGCAGCCGGGACGTTTCTAACCTCCACGTACGCGGGTGGGCCGCCCGGAAGGGGCTTAGAGTTGTGAAAGAGGCTGGCCCAGGACTTGGGCGGGTTTGCCGTGGGAGCGGCTGGAGGGAGCGGCGACCGGGCCTCCGCCGCTGTGGGCGGGGCCTCAACGGCTCCCGACGGCCGCCGCTCCGGCTCGCTCGCAGACGAGTCCTTCTGTCCATCGGCGCCGGAAGCGGCGTCGGGTTCGGCCAGCCCGTTGGACACCCGGCTGTCCCCGCCGTCGCCGTCCGCGGGGGCGCTGGGCGCTACAGTGCATGGGGCAGTAGTGGTGGGGGGCAGCGGGGAGGCGGGGCCGGGGCTCTGCCTCCCGCTGCCTGGTGGCTGGGGGCTCTGGGCGGGCGGCGGCACCGGCGGCTGCTCAGCAGTCCTGCCCCCCTCCGCCACCCCGCTGCTGTGAGAGGACGAGGAAGAGGAGGAGGAGGCCATGTTGTTACTGTCTGAGGAAGAGCCCGCCCCGCTCGTGAAGTCCAGAGAGGACTCGTCGGGGCTCTCGCAAGTCCTCTCCGCGCCAGCGGTGGCGGACGCAGGCGTGGCGGAGGCGGGGCTACACAGCTCGGCCACTGACGCGTCCTCCCCAGCCCCGTCCGCCGGGCGCAGGCCCGAGACTGAGAGCGCGTGTCCGTTCACCAGGCCCACATCCAGCGCGGCCTCGCCGTGGCCAGCCGAGCCGCCACCACCGCCGCCGCCGCCGGAGCCCTCCAGGTAGTTATAGTACCCCGGCGGCCGTTTTTTCTTCTTTTTGCGCTCCCGCTGCCCCAGGCTGCCCGGGGCCCCCTCCAGGTCCTGCCCGACCCGGCTGCCGTCCGAGGAGGGGGGCTCCGAGTCGGGGCAGTCGACGGAGTTGAAGTGGGGGCCGTCGGGGGCGTGCGGGGCGGCTTTCTGAGAGGGCTGGCAGCCCAGGATGAACTCGGGGGCCTGGGGGTTCAGCGTGCTGGACACCTTCTGCAGGGAGTCCCTCACCTCGCAGTCAGGGGCCATCACCTCGTCCACACCGAACCGGATGTGCTGGTAATCTTCCCCTGCGCGGGGAACACAGACGGCCGTCAGCGCGCAGAGCCACGCGCTCCAGAGCGGCTGCATCCGCACAGACAGCCAGCCAACCAGAAACCAGAAGAGCCGACTCATTTCTTATTCATGCTCAACATGACTCAACAGCCAGTTACTCCGAGCAACAACACAGGCTGTATCTCCAGATTCTTATCTGACAAGGAAGCTTTTTTTATCCATTTTATTTTTTTTATTCTCAACAGACTAAATTTTCTGCTCTGCGGGATTGTACCAAAATTATACCTGTGAAAGGTGTTAAGAATTTTTCCTTATTTTTAACCTCAACTTTTTATTCAGGCATGAAGGAAATGAAAAATGACTACCTGAGCAACACTAATATTCTCATCTACTGAGCTATTGTCAAGGTTTATGATCGGCATTTAATAGATATTGTTATCCAATACACAACAAAAATCTTTATCATAATCAGCATTGGGACATAGCTGGAAGTTAACATACACAGTGCGTTAGTAGATGCAAGCAGATCATACTCGAAGAGAAAGGTCAGATGTAGCAGAAGTAACACTGGCAAGCAAGCCTTTCGCTCACCAGTACCAACAGCCACTGGAAGACGACAAATTTCAAGAAGATTTTAAACTTGCAAAGTTTCCTTTGTTAGTTTTAATTATTAATCAATTCCAAAAGCAGCATCATTCAGATGTACAGAATTGTTATAAGAATATGATAAATTATTCCAAAACCAGGGGAATTATCAATCATTGAAGCTGGTGTCAGAAATCATCAATACTCTCAGGCAGCACTTTACAGAAGAGGATGCCTAGCCACAGCTCAGTAGGGGAGGGCGAACAATCGCTGCAGCATTTTAACTGAAAGGCAGCGAACCATGCAAAGCCTTCAAGATTTTAAAGAAAGGGGTGAGAGAGGAGGCCAGAGTTTAGAAAAGCCATCAGTTTTCAGACCAAGGTTTGGATTCTGCCGCAGGAGGCCGATGTGAGGACCATAACTCACCACAGACCGGCAGTCTCACTGCGTCCGCAATGTAAGGCACAGGTGGAGTACAGTAACTTCCTAAATAATCAATACAAATTGTGATAAAGGTTCAGAGCAGAGGAAAAAAAAGTGAGACCTGTAAAACACTGCTCAGGTGAATGGCCCGCGGCAAGATCGGCAGCAGGCAATGTTTCAGACAGACACGACATAAGGACTCATAGTAACGGTCTTGCCTTTAGGCATTCGCACAGTACAGTTACGCAATTTCAACAGCCTGTAACAAAAGTGGGCTTGGAGTCCGGAGCATCGATGCGAGCCCGGTGGGGGGGGGGGGGGGGGGTTAATACTGCCTGATTTGGAGGGTGAGGTCCCAGTCATGGTGTGCAGGCAGGAGAAGTGGGACTGGTTTCAGAGCTATGAACACAGTTACACAACAGCAGTGGCTCTGACACAGGACTGCCTTCCCTCTCTTATAAAAGATTCAGCTCTTACCTGAGGACTGACTGGTGGAGGATACTCGGTCATTGAATGGTGGAAGCTGTCAAAATAAGGATACAAGTTTAATGGGGGTGGGGCTGTAAAAATGCGTTGAAAATCATTACATTAAAATCTGTACATTTTTTATATTCTGTGATCATTTTCAATTGCTATGATATTCCCACTTGGGTTTACTATACTTATCTGCAATAAACAGATGAACCCTACACTGTGATAGCTGCACAACTATTTATAAACTGTACTTGGAAAAAAGCTGAATAAGACACCCGTCAATTTCTAAACCTAAAATCGTTGCACGTTCTGCCTGTCAGAATCCAACATTGCAACAAACTTTGTATCAAATGAAAAAATACATTAGCATAATTGCTGTTTTGGTACAGTTACTTAAGGATTAGCAGTAGCAGCCAAATACACAACATGAATGATATTGGTCAGCATTCAACTCCTATTGCTGACAGCTACATCTTAAGCATAAGTGAGACTGCAGATCTCACTCTAGTATTCATAGACCAAAAAACTGGACTTGAGAAGGACATGGAAGCTTCATTAATCTGGAAAGAGGGATGCACTTATGCACTCAGAAATATTATCATGCGTTTGTGCATAATCAACACATTGATCAATTTTTTAATTTTCACAAGAGGCATGAATTTGGAAACTTTGGCCTAGCAATGCCTTGACCCACACAGAGAACAACCTCTTTTCAGCCATTAAATTTTCCTCTTCTGTTTGGGCGCCAAGCCCAAGACCTGACAAACAATTGCTGAAAAAGCAAGGATTAAAGGGGTTCTCTGGTATCAGGTCCAGAAAAAGCAGATTCACAGCACAGTAATGCACCCCCATTGCCTGGAATCAAATCTTGACTTCCAGTGTCAACTGACAGAGGACGTCCAATAGGACTACACTGACACACTTTGATATTTGGGGCTAGACATGAGCAGCTGTGACATGAGCAACTGTGAAATTCAAACAGGAATTTTAACGAATGGTTTTGTTACCTCAACATAAGAGCGTGGAGTGACGAAGAACTGAATGAACTCATCAGGGCTGAACTCCCCAAAGATGTACTGAAAAGAAGAAAAATAATCATTCAGTAAATTATCAGTGAATCAGTTTCATTGTGTTGGGTGTTTGATGTATTTGCTACAATGTACAGCCACAAAAAAATCATCCATTAATCCCACTTTTGTTCCATATGTTTTCTAGTTTCACACTGAGGATCTAACATGAAATATTTAGATATATTTTAGCTTCTTGTGCAGTAACATTTATTGCAATGGCCTTTTACAACATAGGCCCACATGTGAAGTGACATTTCCATTCAATATTCTTGAAGACGTCATATCTCTAATGCACCATAGTGAGCAAGCACATTTCAAATAGCAGCATTATGTACCTTGTCTACGAAATCAATAGATAGATCTCAAAACTGTACTGTCAGTCAAAGGGAAAATTTGTCAGGCAACTGAAATCAGCCATGTTTCATCATTCCTGATTATCGCAGAAGCTCAGGACACCAGCGTGAAGCAGTCCTAAGTGTGCTAGACTTGTGACCAGAGTTCAAATCCCAAATCCCATGGGTTCAATCAGGGATTACTGCTGTTCTACCATTGCACAAAGTACTTTGCCCGAGTCACACCCGTAAAGATACAACAGCAAACGTGAGTACTGAATGGGTGGCTTGAAGCAAACAAGCAGTCATATTTAATAGTATCGAACAATGAAAATTGGCCGTTCTGAGCGTTAAACAAAAAAAGGTTAACTACTACTACTCAAAAAATTAGAAAAAAAAGTCACTCAAAAATACTAAAGCTATGCATTTGTATGCAGCATCATGAAAGGACAGGTGAAATTTTCCATCAGCCATTTCAGCGAAGAACCAATCCGCTTCAGCTGTGACTTGCTAACAATCTAACCCAAGCATCACACATCTCCAAGCCACGAGTCAGGGTGGCATTCCGTTATTTTAACTGCGCATGTTAACCTGTGCTGAGATAGGGATCACACAGACCTGACGCAAAGCAAAAGTCTGCAACTGGATACTACTTCAGCCCCCCCCCGCCCCGCCCAGTTAGCCACATCTCTGTGAAGTTAACCTGCTTTCCCCTGCCGTCTATAATTAACTTAATCCCCACTGCTCTGTGTAACTGAGTGTCTCTAGAGTCACTGCTCAGACCTAAAGAGAAGCCAGGTTAAACACTGTCATTTTGATGCGTTTAACTGGCAAAACATGAGCTGTTACCCATTTCAATATTATAATCCATCAATAGCACAAATATAAATTCTGGCCATGCAAATCCTGGCTTCTCAGCCATGGAGCAGCCCTTTGGAATGTAAAAATGGTGAAACGAGCTCGCAAGCAGGCAGATAATCCTCTCTCCACATTTAACAGTGGTACATGAAAGGCAACACAAGAGAAAAGAAAGTGCAGGTCAAGCATACGCAACTTTGCAAATGAGGACCAACACTGCTGAAATGGCACCACGGCAGCAAACAGTCATAATCCAAGGGCCTCCGGCCAGCTAATGCAATCACAACAGAAAGAATCCCTGTCCGCTGCTTTCAATGTAGCATGCCACGCGTACCACACTAAGCTCCCCTTCACTGTTCGCGTGGAGGGAGGATTACTGCAAATTAGCCATCTGTATTATTTGACCATGGTGACACACTGGCCTTTACTGAATGGGTGCAATCCAGGCTGGAGTAAGGGCACGGCAACACAAACTGCTACAGAGTCTCCTAAGGACTACACATCTACAATTAACGATTATCTACTCAAAAGTAAAGGAAAAACAGACTTATTTGACACAGGCAGTAATTTGGGGGGGGGGGGGGGGGGGGGGACAAAAAACAAAAATGAGGAAATCAATGAAATATTTAGTAATAAACGTAATACTGCACCACACTGACACTAAAGCTCAACAAATGTCAACTAAAATTAAGTAATCAACTGCTTAAGGAGTCGAAAACCTGTATTTTCAAGTTCTAAATGGCAGCTGCATTCACAAGTTTTAAGCTGAAACACAACTTTACAGCCCAACCCACAATATAACATCAGCTTATAACATCTATATTTATCTCCTATGGGTCTGAATTAACTTTACTCTGCATCCACTGCACGTGTTCACGAAAGCATAATGGCAAAAATCACACAACCAACAATGCCACACTATGAAAACATAATGCAATGGACGAATTAGAAAATAACTAGAATCATAAGCAAACACTCGGCCCCTCGATTCAGCTTTGACCTGTAGAGGCACAGCTAAATTCCAGTCCAAGTGCAAGAAAGCTGATGCACAAAAATGACAAAGTAAAGATTATTTTTTAACCCGAAATCATTAAAAAGAATTATGCAAGGGCAATCCACTGAAGAAACAATAGCTGTGCAATATGAACGACAAAAAAAAGAAGTGGATATCCACACACCATGCATCAGAAGTTGCACCTGAAAATAGATGCTGTCATTAAGTCACTCTTTAAAGCAGAAAGAACCGAAAGACAACAAACACAGGAGTATAAGAGTTTTTCAAATTTGCCATCGTACAAATAGGTCACAACATAATTTGGGAAAATTAGGATAACATCTCTTTAAAATATTAAGGACTGGCACTCCAATAAGACATCAATTGTCAAGAGCAGAAAAATATGCTACAGCAAGAAACCGGTACACTCACAGGCAGTCCAGGAAAGCACCTGCTATACAAGGAATTCAAACAGCTCGCCACCAGCATGGTGATTTAAATCGATTCGTCCATCTGACACTTATGGCTGCATATATACAAAAAGCACCCAGGTGGTACAAATACAAATAAATCTCTTTCCATTAACCCTAGCTTAGATGAAACACTAAATACATTTCTGATAAATGTTTCTGGAAAACAAAGCTACTGAATTCATACAGAACAATGCCAACTGCCCATTTCCAGAGTCACAGTGGATGATTTTCAACAAGACAGTTGTCAGTTTAATCATACCTCAGCTAGAAATGTCCAAAAGCAAATATAACAACTTGTCAAATCCTGTTTGCAAAAACAAAAAAGGCACTATACTAGTACAACATTGTTCCCATTGGTAAAATGTCTTCAAAACCTTTCAGATCATGGAACTACCACACCATTATGAAGTTTAAGTAAGCTCGAGTCCAACGTGCACACAAATGTAAATAATCAAATTCCGGTTAATTTTACACAAACCGTAATGCTCATTTATAAATAAACCTCAGTATTCAAACTGCCCTTTCCATAATAACTTCAGCGTTTTGTTTGTGCACATCAGTACACCAAGAATCTTCAGGTAAAAAAATTGAAGCACAACTGTAATCTTATAAAACTGAATGAACTAGCCATAAAATTTTCTTGGCATAGAATCTATGAACAAAATTGTATCAGCTAACGTAAATATTTTAAGTTCTACTTCACATAACGAACTGCGGTGCTCCCTGCACTTTGGCTTGTGACTAGGAATGACAGGGGGATGGGCACCCAACTATGATTCAGCCAAAATGTAATTCTCCATTACAGGCCACCACATAACGCATAACTAGACAAGTAAGTTAGCAGGACGTCGCAACGATAGTCGATGGTTAAAGGGGAAAGAAATCTCGAAGCGTTCGCTAGCTATGGCGAAAAAAATAGCAAATGAGCCAACTAGCTATGCTAGCAAGCTGAAATGTGCATGCCTGCGACGGCATCTGTCAATTTCTATAATGCCTAAATAGCCGTAATGTTCACTGACGTCACCGGGACCGTTTAGGTTCTTACTCGCTAACTTGAAATCAGTTGTAAAATTAGCTTCTCGTCGAAATTGCGACAAAACATGTGACGTTATGCAATTAAACATAGGTAACATTATTTCTAGCTAAACATATAACGTTGGCATTTTGTCTAAAGCAAGCCACTACTACCTTGTATGGGGGGAAAGCTATAGCTAGCAACCATTACAAAGGAGTTAAACCATAAGTTACATAAAACTATCTTGAATCCGTGGATGATTCGCTTGACGGCTATTGCATTGCACTCAAGCATCAACGCGAAATAACGTTAGTGCGAGTAGCTTGCTGGCCCGCGTAACGTTAGCTAAATAATGACAACTGATGAGAATAAAGCAATGCTTACCATATTTGCAGCACTATTACGCGACTGACAGAAATTCCATCGCTAGTTAGCACGCATGAGCAAGCTGAAGTGAGGCAATATAAAGCAAGCAGCTAGCTTGTGAACACCAAAATGTTTCCTCCACCATTAAACAGGCCCAGAAGAGGCACTAGCTAGCTAGCTTGCTAGCTACAACAGTTAAAACATACTAAAAAGCATATTACAGTAACTTGGGAGCACCAGTGAACAGCCGCATTAAATTTCAACGGCAGTTTAATAGTCAATATGGTGTTCGCTGGCAGTTGGCACTAGCTAGCAACAGATAAAGTAACATTAAACTAGTTAAACTATTCAAGCTAGATCTAGCTATATAGCTAGCTATGCATGTGGGCCTTCGTTTGTAACTACTTGCTACTTTCACTCAGCGTTTGAATCCTATGGTTTGAATGGGTCCCGACATAGAAAAGTAAAACCGCCCCAACCAGCAGGCCCAATGGTATTGCATGTGATTTAATTATTTCACCTGCTGCTGCAATGTTCATACATTTCAAGTGAGGAATTTGCTAGTGTTGCATTCCATTTCAAATTTTAAAAATTCAGCTATTCACACCCCCCACAAACAAGGGGGAAAAAAGATAAAAACTCTCCTAGCTGCATTTTGCGCTCCCTCTTTATCGAATGATGAAAACCTGCACTTGAATATATAGGCCGACCGCTGCAGGAGCAGGTGGGCCGGACTCGTTACTTGGCAGTACTGAAATTAAATAGACGTAAACGGTAAAAAGGACACCTGTTGAGATATTTCTTGGGTGTGTAGGTCTTATCCAATGGACACATTGCCCTAGCCGTGTTATTTACCACTAGCGAACCCACGAATGGTTAGCTAGTCATTATGAATGAACAAGGCGGCCTGGGCCTGCTCTCCCATACTTGCGTTTCATTGGAGAAAATGGGATTCCCGTGCTACACAGAAAATGAACCTGCAATTCTGGCACATCCTGTATGACACCACCATACTTCACCGTACCGATACATTTAGACAGTTTGCTAGCCATGTGGAGCGATACACATTATTTTAAGTATACATGCATTGCAATTTTACGTATCAAATTCTCTTGCAATACGAACTATCTAGCTAGCTACTTGTATTAACGAAGTCAAGTTGTTTTACCTGGTTACTGCGTGCAGCCATGCTCCCGATGAGTTTTTTTTTTCTTTTATGATCTTAAAAAAAAAACTCAACGTCCTGCTTTGGGAAAATGCTGGAATGTATTAATTAATGTCTACAAATAAACATGTTGTTGTGTCACCTCGTTCATTTTCACTCCCTAGACTGACTTAGTATTTCGTATATAATCTCTTGCTCCTGTACATCATGCCGCTTTCCTTGCCGCCATCTTTGACTCGCCTCGCCTCTGGCCTGCGCGCGCTCGAGAGCGTGAACTCTCAAACTAACGAGTGTTTTTACGTCCGGGGCGGAGCGGTGTCCTTTTTTATTTACAATACATGCTTGTTTACTATATTTCCGTTTTGGCGCAGAGACATTATGGAAAGATTTGCTTCAGCAATACTTTTATAACCCTGGACAGAGCGACTTGCAATGCGCGAGGCGCAAATTGGCTAGGATTATGTTTAAAGTGAGATGTGGGAATATAATGATATAAAGGCTGCGTGACTAGCACGCTCATATAACCTTATGTCTGCCCATAGTGAATCACTGAAAAGGTGCAAACCAGTTCTAAATGAATTAATCTATCTCTCTGAGCTGTCCCAGCGTAGCTCAATAATAGTTAATTTATTAAACAGCAACCAAATAATTAAATACAGTAATGACTGAATTTGCCACTCAGTGTCATTTTATACACACACAACTGTACACAAGGTGTCCTGACTCCTGAGTGTAGATTAGCTACAACTTCGTGCGGGAAAAAAGTGTTCCATGTTCAGAAAACGTAATGTGATTTTGATTATATTAGTTAACATGTTTCAGCTAGATTGCTTTAACTTTTTATGCAAATGCAAGAGTTTACAGAAAACCCTTTTTAAATTACAGACAACTGAAAAATGATCCAGAGAATTCAGTGTTTAAATCAAGTGAAAACTCTACCCGCCACTCACTTGCTATCAAAATATCAGTGATTTTATTTTGGTAACAGCTCTAGTATCCTATTTGTAAATGAGAAGGGTTTGGATACTTGTTTGTTTGTTTTTAAAGGCAAACCACGTACTTAATCTAAGAAAATATAATGTTTCATTCAGTATCTCTGTTTCTGTTTGCGAACAGCCTGCAGTTTGTTTGCAAATACTCCTAGATAGTTGGATCTGGGCCCTTTTCAAGTTCTCCCACTCCAAAAGGTACCTTTTCTGATATCCCAAGGGTATCTCATCTGATAAAACACAGTCACCCTTTAATTCTCCATGGAGCGACATAGCTCAGGAGGTAAGAGAGGTTGTCTGGCAGTCGGAGGGTTGCCGGTTCGATCCCCCACCCTGGGCATGTCGAAGTGTCCCTTAGCAAGACACCTAACCCCTAATTGCTCTGGTGAATGCGAGGCATCAATTGTAAAGCGCTTTGGATAAAGGCGCTATATAAATGCAGTCCATTTACCATCCTATGAAAATAGTCTACAAAAACATTCTGATCCAAGGACAGTCCTGGTGGATAAATACACTGTCCTTGTATGTCCAGATAAACTTTTCACCAGAGCATTACAGTAGTGTGTGTCCCATTCTTTTTGTATTTCCCCTGAAATCCCAGCCTATTGCATATAGGTTAACCACATGCAAATTTCTTTGGTAAACTCCTTTATACACTCAAGTGATCTAAAGTCAAATTTTGAGTGGCAAGTTAACGCACCACACGAGTAGGCCCTACAATGTGCACACATAATTTAGTAGACACTCTTATCCTACAGTACACAACCTTTTTTCGTTTAGGTATAAAAGGCTAAATGTATTCACCCATTCCAAGTGTATTATTCATCTATGCCTGTCAATGATGCATTTTTGCAACTTCTGTACACAACATACAACATACTATAAAGTGTTCAGCATCCCAGGGCTGGTGAACACATATATTGTATATCACTCTTACATCTTAAATGTATCTTTATTACATCAATTAGATGATTATAGTATGTATTCGAAATTTCACATTGCTGTCACAATTTACCTATAGGCCTACGAACAACTACATTGAGAAATTAGTTTGTGCACTTCCTTCAGTTGACTCAATGTGCCATAGCCTATCATTTTCCGTGTATTTTAACTTTGCACATGAAAATATTAATTCAATAAAATGCACTTTCGTGAAGCAGGAATTACTCAATCGGTAGCTGTATCGTATTTTGTTTATGGCATCTACGTATCTACGAGCTTTTCACAGGTTTTTTTTTTTTTTTTTCTCACACTACTCACCCAAACGCGTAATCTGACGTGTACAGTGAAGGGCGGAGTTGAGAACAGAGCGCTCAGGTAAGGGAGTTCGTTTCTCACCAACACACACCTTGGGAGATACAGTAGTCTAAGTTACACAAAAGATTTAGCCTACTATTAGTCGGCGGCAAAGTCAAGTAAAGGTATAGCAAAATGGTTATATCGGCGAGTTATTCGTGTAAATTGTGATGATCCGAGGTTGTTGTTTTGTACTAAATATTGAGTAATAGGTCGCTGACAGAAATAGTGTTTGTAGCATTATGTTTGTTAATGATAACTGCCTCAATGCTTGTTATTTCCCCCCATATCAAATTTTCAATGGGTACCTCTTAGTGTAGGCTATTGTTCTGTGAAAATATCATGTTGTGAATTTCTTGCGGAACAAGTTTTCGTCAGGTGACCCAGTAAATCTAGGAAATTTCTGCTGTTTGCAGTTTATCCATTGGTGAATGGGATGGGTCCGCCTCTGTTGCCGATTTTCTCATTTGTTCATGGTATGATTTCACTAACGTTATCTTTCGTTTTAAGGAGCCTACTTAATATATTCCTATTCGGAAATTGGAACCACAAGTTCAAGAAGTAGCCAATAAAAACCCATTAAGTTGGCTGACATTATTTTGACGTAGGTTAAATGAGAGCCTACTTTTTTTCTAAGCGTGTAGACTACTGTAAACGTTTCACCTAAGATGCAAAACAAGCGGACATTGCTGCTGTTCATGAATCAGCGTATCAAATCAGATTAATTCACAGTTTATTTTCAGCTGTTTTTTGAAGCCAAGTGAACAGACACTATGCCAGGAGGGAAGTCAGAGAGCAGCAGGTACTATGAGAGTTCCCCGAATGGAGGAAAGGATCCACAGCGTGATCGAGACCATCCTAGGAATAAGAGGAGAGAGGGGGACAGGACAGACCAAAGAGACAATCAACAATACAGGGAGGAGAGAGAGCCAAGACATGACCGGAGGAATAAAGACAGAGATTACCCCGACAGACAGAGGGACACCCCACCTTACATGGACTCAACCGAACGCCAAGAAACGTAAGATAAAACTCATCCCTGGTCCAGCTGGCGTCCTGTCCTCAGACACCACTAGAGGGGTTCAGAAGATATTAACGGCTTGTGTTGCCCAAGTTTTGGAAAGCCTGTTCATACATTTGTTTCAGGGGAGGGCTACTAGTTATTAGTTAGCACAGCTGGTTGTTTTGGTTGTTTTACGCATGTACTGTAGGTTATTTTTGTGGGTGTTAACCCACATAATATGTGAGCAAGATCTATCTACATCTACTATCCCCTGTCTACTAGGGCTACAGTCATTTTGTCTTCTTGCAGGTACACTCCTTCTGCTGTGCCCCCTGCAGAAATGGACCATTATGAACCACAGTCCAGAGAAGCACTTTACAACCTAAAATACCTTTTAACATCAAGAGGTCAGTGGATCTTCTCCCTAATAATTTATACATTTAGAATACATGACAAACATGTGAACAAGAGCATTAGGCCTAGGCTACATTACATTACAAAAGAACATTTTGCTTTGGATTTATTTGTACAGTTTAATTTTGAGGGGAATGTTCCCCATTATATGCTCACTTTTATTAACCTAAAATGAAACCAGTAGGAAATGGAGGGGGTCTGATTGCATATGTAGCTGTTGGGTAGCCTGGTAGGAGAGAAGAGGAATGTAGCTATGCAGGTTAGTCAGGATACAGTCACATGACCAGGCCTTCGTAAGAATAATGTGCATGTTTTCCGGATGAGTATCTTTAATGAAACTGCATTGCATTTCCCAGCTTAGCTCAGTAAAATGTCTTCATGAGATTATTTTATAGGCTGCAGTTTGGTGCCGCTCATTTAGGCTATTAAGGGTAGACCTCCCTATCAGTGCATGCATAAGCTGCATTTTTTTGCATCCACACATTGCATGACATCAGCGAACACCTGCCGTATGCAAATGTTTCCATTTTTTTCAGTTTCCATTCATTCAGGTTTCTTTTATAGAGCAAAAATGCATTTCATAAAACAGTATACACATGGAGTGTAGGAGCAAAGGGTCTGTGATTGACAGTTTAAGTTGGATATCATTTAGTGTAAAAGGTGAGACAAAGAGGAAGACAAGGACCTAAGGATAGGTATGTTGGTAGAGGATGGCTGAATACAACATGGCCAGTGAATGAATGATGGAGAGATATTACAGGAGATGGAATGAAAGTGAGCCACAGAGACCAGTAACAAGTTTCTGATCTTTGCTTTGACAAGCGAGGCTTTGAAAGACTGGTGATGGAAAAGCCTTAAAATGAGGAGTTTAGATGTGCAGGTTGTACAAATTGTTTAAAGATTTTTGTATAGTTTTTTTTGTTTGTTTGTTTTCTGGCTATTGCATCAAGTTTTTGATGCGCTATTTGTCTTTATGTTGTTCTTACTAAAATAGGCTTCCGTAAAATAACACTAGCATTTTAAAGTCAGTAACCATGGTGTTCAGTTTGTTCTATATTAGTGAAAATATCATCTAAATGTGGCTCACTTGTGCAAATTAACTTGTTCAGATATTGACATTTCGGATTTATGTTTAGACATTCTAACTTATTATTCAAGCTTCCATTCACAAATGAGATTTTCATCAGTACAACCCGGTCATCGCATGTCTGGTATGTCTACACCATTGACAAATAAATCACAAATAACAAGACACCATTTGTAATGCATTTTGGAATGAGTTTCCATCATATCATTGCTGAGTATCTCATGCCAGAGCAGCGCATTTACTGATTGTCAAAGGAAAGAGGTAGGAGTATAGATTATTTAAGATCAGTCCTACCCTGGAAAGTTTGTAATTATATCCTATCTGACTATCTTTCTGTATATCTGTCTTTTCACCCTGTGTGTGTGGTGGTACAGGGTTGTGCCAGGCAATGGACCTCTTTATAAACTTGCTGATTGTCATCTGCGCCGGAGTGTCGTACAATGCATCGGGGGGCTATCGGGACCTGGCCAGCCTCGGGGGGCTTTACGCTTACTACTTTGGGGGTGCCAATGCCTTCACGGGCACGGAGGCAGAGAGGGTGAAGGAGCTGGACACCTTGTTCTACCAGCTCAAGCTGCCTCCCTACATCTTCAGCATGGCGTGCGGCGGGGCGCTAATGGGCTACAGCTGCGCCCTGCTCCTGCTGGGGGTCTTTCGCGTGCCCTACCGCTGGCCCGGCGTGCTGCTGGTGGAGGCGGTGCTGGACGGCCTGATCGGCCTGGGCTACATCCCCGCGCTGGCCTTCTACTTCATCAAGCTCCAGGAGACCTACAACTCCGCCATCTGCAAGGAGAGGGAGGAGCTGTACAAGAGCAAAGGGCACCAGGGCTTTGAGTGCAAGCTCCACGGGGCGGACATCGCCGGGGGGCTTTTTGGGGTGCTGGGGGTCATCGCTTTCTCCTTCAGCGCGGTGCTGGCCATCCGGGCGTTCAGGGCAGTGCGAGAGAGGAAAAAGCGCAAGGCCCAACAGGACATTTAAAATGGGCTTCCTCCCCTAATCCTTACAGCTGGTAGAACTA
The DNA here is from genome assembly GCF_013347855.1 of Anguilla anguilla. Classification (NCBI taxonomy): domain Eukaryota; kingdom Metazoa; phylum Chordata; class Actinopteri; order Anguilliformes; family Anguillidae; genus Anguilla; species Anguilla anguilla. Next base: position 27,162,766 of record NC_049216.1, on the reverse strand, counting down.
CATGGTTAAAAGATTGAAACATTTGCCACTAGAGGTGGGATTTAGAACCAACGTCTGATCTGAGGACATCTATAGGAACCTTTCATATCTAATGGAAAGACTGTTGGAGGTATGAGTCTGGCAGTTAAACTGCAGGCACTGTTTTTTTCACTGTTATTTTATTTCAAAAGTGTACTTTTAAAAAATAAATACATACTTATTAGTCAAAGGTTCACCTCCGATTAACTTTTAAGCCAGAGGGTATCAATGGCTACCATCACCCTCTAACTTCTACTTGTTTGTACGCTGTAAAGATTTTTAAATGTGATCATTTTAAAATGTAAAATTTTTTTCTCATTTGTATGAACAAATTTAAGTTTTGTATCAGTTTTTTTAAAATAAATTGCTAAAAAATAATATTTGAATCATTATGCTTTGATAAACATTGTATTGACTTACATTTAAAAAGAGGAGAAAGTATGAATGAACACAGCCAAACCAGTAAATACTGGCAGAAAAATCCAATGAACAGTGCAAACACAGTTGTGTGAAACACAACGTCCTGCTTGATCTTGTATGGGAGTGCCCCTATTTTTCTATATGTCTCCAACCTGGTGTCAGAACATCTCCTATTCCAATTATGCTTCCTCACCCATGTGTCCCCTTCCTCATGCGTGTCCCTCCCTCCTCATGTGTCCCCCTTCCCTACCTGTGTCCCCTTCCCATCTGATTTCTGTATTCATGTATCTGTCAGTCTCGAGTTCTCTTCACACTTGCCTTTGTGTGGGCTCACGGTTCACCTAAGAAAGAGAAATACACTCTACCTCAAGAATGAGTCTTCACCAATCTGATGTGGCACCAGTGCAAACCAGTTTCAAACTATCAATGGCTCTTTTCACCTCTGTCTTTCACCTTGCCTTTTATCCATTCCCTTCAGTGACAAAGCAGTGAAAATGCAAAAAAAAAAAAAAAAAAAAAGTCCTGCCAGCATATTGGCAGTTTAGCTGCTAGTGAGAAAGGTCCTCCCTCTTTAGCATTGGTGGAGCTGACTGGAGTGCTTCTGAATGTTCTGCTGATATGTTGTGACCTCCTACTCCTTGCTGATTGGCTAGTGCCTTAGTGGCTTTAAGTCTCTCAGCCTGGGGCCTACGATCTCCCCATTGCAGGATCAGGAGCTGCAGCAGGATGAATCAGCACTTTGACTTCTACAGTTTTACATACAATCAATTTATCCAGCTGGATATTTTACTGAAGTAATACAGGTTAAGTACCTTGCTCAAGGGTAAAACGGCCGTGCCATGCCAACTGACAATTGAACCTACAGCCTCAGAGTTGCAAGTCCAGTTCCCTAAACATTGTGCAACATTGCCACCCTGTCCTTTTGGGTGGGATCAGGTGAGCGCCCTTCTGAAGCTGGAGAAGCTGGTCACCCACTGCCTGGGGGCTGGTGCCATGGGTTTGCCTGTACCATGTAAATAAGAGCAAGGAGCACAAGGGGGTGTTCCTGGGTTAATGGTCTCCACTGGTCCCAACTGGAAATAAATGGTGCCATTTTGGCGCAAACACAATTTTATCCATTTGCGCTATTCCGAAATAACAATGTTGATGCTAACACCCTGTTTTAGTTATTTACGCAGCATAGCACCATAATGCAACAGAAAACCAACTTCTGTGGTACACAAATTGTTTATAAATAACCTGGCACTTTAAAACAAGAAATAAAAAATGTCTTAAAAACCACATTTCACAGTATATAAATTTTTATTGCTACTTTGGTTGAAAAGTTGATTAAAAATACAGCTTTTCTGCCCAAAACCAGTCATAGCAGCATATCAAGTGAAACAACGAACCACTGCCCACTCCAAACAGGTTCAGTTCTGGCTGATGAACAGCAAAAGTGCTCTCAGTCTTTTTTGACACATTAAATCAACAAAGTACTTCATAAACTAGATACATCCAACATAACTGGAATTTCCTCAGTGGTTTCCTCCATGCTTAAAATTTAAACATAAAAATATAATGCATCCTTAAAATACTTAAACAATGCCTTAGAAACAAAAATGTTTTCTAATCATAGGTGTGTATGTGCATACATGTATGCTGTATACACATACACAGCATTTTGAGCATGACTGACATTAAATACATCAATAATCAGTTATGAAAACAAAATAAAGTACCTTAATCAGTCACAAAATAAATGTAATTAAATTCTAAATTCCTGAAAAGGACCTGTAAAACAGCATGAAGTATAAAAAATAATCATCAGGTTTCATGGTATTGTGAGAAAAATATTTGGGCATCTCTAGAAATAAAAATAATAATAATTTGGACAGTGTTTACTCCGGTTACACATTAAACAACTGGAACATTACCTTTAAGAGCTTTTTCAAAGCAAGGGTAATTCACATACACACACACACCCACATCCAAAATGGTGCACTCTTGCGAAAGTAGAAAGTGAAACTAATGCCTTATTAACACACACATTCCCAGAGCACACATACAGTACGTGAATTCATCATCAAAAACGCAAAAATAATCAAAACACTAAATTAGGAAAACCACCCCAAAAGAAAAACAACAAACCACTGCTAGATACCACTCATACAGTTCACACGCACAAGGAATATTTAATAATTATTTTCTTATATGGCCCCAATGATATACTATGTATATTTTGTCCTTAAAATATTAAAGGGAATTTCCTTGAAGGAAATATGATGCATTTATACCCTGTGGACCACCAAAAATACTTCACCTGGTCCTGGTCTCTCTCTCTCTCTCTCTCTCTATATATATATATATATATATATATATATATATGCACACAGTATATGGCCAAAAGTATATGGACACCTGACATCCAACATCTCATCCAAAATTATGGGCATTAAATGGCGTTGTTTCACCCTTTGCTGCTACAACAACCCCCACTCTTCTGGGATGAATTTATACTAGATGTTGGAGCATTGCTGCAGGGATTTTCTTCCATTCAGCCAGAAGAGCATTAGTGAGGTCGGGCACTGATTTGGTGATTAGGCCTGGCTCGCAGTTGGCTTTCCAATTGATCCCAAAGGTGTTGGATGGGGTCAAGGTCAGGGCTCTGTGTAGGCCAGTTCTTCCACACGGTTCTCAACAAAACCATTTCTATTTGGACCTCGCTGTGTGCCTGGGGGCATTACTGAAACAGAAAAGGGTCTTCCCCAAACTGTTGGGGAAGCACAGAATCGTCTAGAATGTGATTGTATGCTGTAGCATTAAGATTTGCCTTCACTGGAACTAAGGGACCTGGCCGAAACCATGAACAACAGCCCCAGACCAAGGGGTGTCCAGACATCCCTTCAGTCATACACTGCATGTCATACAGTACACCCCAATCAGTGCCCAACCTCACTAATGCTCTTCTGGCTGAATGGAAGCAAATTCTTGCAGCAATGCTCCAACATCTGGTAGCCTTCCTAGAAGAGTGGAAGTTGTTATAGCAGCCAAGAGTGGACTAACTCCATATTAATGCCCATAATTTTGGATGTTGGATGTCAGGTTCCACATACCTTTGGCCATATAGTATATGTATGTATGTATGTATGTATGTTTATATACACACTCACACACACACAAGTTTGTGGTATTTTAAAAAAAGGAACTCACTCACAATCTGATAACTGTCATATTTTGGTTTCTTTCATATTATGTGGTACACAATGGACCAGCTTTGCCAAGGTGACATACAAAAATAATATGTTTTAACTTTCCTTGCAGGCAATATACTGTAGACAACCAAGTTAAAGACTTGTTATCTAGAGCACAATTACACAATTGCACAATTTCTCAAAAGAAATACTCTGTTTTGTGAAAAGTGGCACAAACCACAGACAATGCTTGGTTAACATCATGAGAACACATGGCACAAGGTTACACAGTTAAGGTTACACATTATAGGTTACACCGTTGAAATGTATGAAAAAATAATTTAGAAACTGGTCTGATAGAGCATAATGTTTAAATCTAAAATGTAAACAAAGTGGCACAGATTAATTCTGTGTGTACCAAGTAGGTTTACAAACATCCTAAGGTTATATATTAATGGGAGCTTGATTAAAGGCACATTATTTAGTAGCTTTTTAAACGTGCACGTTTGAGGGCATGATGTTTTTATATTGTGCAGCAAGTACATTTAGTAGTTCTTTTTTAAGATGATGATGCCCAGTTTATACAACTAATATTGTGCACAAAAAAGCAAACATTAATGCTTTTCAGAAGAATGCCCATGCAAATATGGCCTCTAGAAAAGTCAATGGACCAAACATGGAAAATCCCCTCCCACATTTTGCACTCCCATCCCACGTAATTTTGAATCAACTAGCTACCACTGAGAAACAAATCTCAACTGTGTATCTCATCCATTATTACAGGTTTAGCCCATCCCGTGCACATTTCTGCAGGAGTTTACCTAATGTTGTACAGATGCAATCCGACTGAGTCTGGCCCAAACATTTACAATGATTGTAAATTACCTTCAATGCTTTGGAATGGCTGCTTTCACAGTGATTATTCAAGAGGGTCTAAATTGTGACCTGTGTATTTAGCACATATCAGCATATTGTAATAAGGAAATTTTATCCCATGATTTTGGGGTAGAAAGTTTTCAAGAACTGAGTGACTTGGCCATACCAGGGGAATTTAGCCTTACTGTACTTCCTATACACAAATACTGTACATATACTGGGGCTATCACACTCACTAAAAACATTAAACCCCACCAGTTATTGTATGTGAACCACCAGAGAGCTGGCAAAAGATGGACACAATAGCTGAACACTGCACTGAACAAGTCAAACAAATGCACACACACACACACACACGAACACAAACACACAGTCACTGTCTTAACGGTGCTTTAAAACTTCCCATTTTTAAGCCACACCAAGTTAAAGGTCACACTAATATATACACAAGAATCTGAAATACTTTGCATATATAATTTTAAAATAATGTTCATGATTTGTCCCCATGTTGCAGTGCTCCGGCCTGCTTGCTTTGAGCTACCACCACTCAGTTCAGCTGACCCTTAGCCATGCTAACAGGGTAAATTAAGGTTAGGATTATTCATTCTGGGTTCTTGCGTGCAAATTCCTGAAGGAAATGTGTGCAGATTTGTGATTCAGCACTGTGCATGAGCTGGAAAGGAACTTCATATCTGAATCACTGCCAGTTTTGGAGATTTTAGTATTATGTAAGGGTGATCTGAACTGCTAAAGAGGCCCAGCTCTAGGGCATGCCCACAACTGAAGAAACCTCTGTTTATTCAATAGAGAAATTATGAAATGAAAAGGCAAAGTGGATGCCTTCATAAACAAATCATATATTAAAAGTTCCTCTTTCTCCATGTGCTGAACATCAGAGTAAAATCCCAACATTTCCAATTAAATTTTGTGTACTCATGGGAACATGACCTACAGCAAAATTGAGATGGCGAACCAGCTCCCGCTTTTGTTACCAATCGTCTTGTAGTACTGAAAGTGCACAGCATCTGTGTGCTCATAGACAAGCTCACACTTATTGGGAAAGGAATCAGACAATTCATTTAGTATTAGTATACTACAGTATTTACAGTATAATTTTCATTTCATGTTTGATTGGCTGCTTTCTCTTAGAGAAGATTTAGCATATCTGAAAGGCCAAGAATTGCCACAACAATTTCTACACAGATCTGTGCCACAGCCACAGTGCATGGCAAATATACTCAAATATTAAAATATACACAGATGAAGCTCGAGTAAAAACAATTAATTACACTCGCTTGAATCATATAATTCATTTTGAAAGTGTATAAGCCATACAGACTGTTTTAAAGGGAGCATTTTGTGTAAAGAAAACAGAACATACCGCCTCTCACACTGACACAAAATCTTGCCAGAACACACACTGTAGTGAACAAATTCCTACTGCATAGTATGAAAGGTAGATCTCTCCAGTCATCTCAGCACAAACCTTATCATGCAAACCTATTTTTAAAAGAACCAGTGCATTTTAAGCATTAATCTTGGCACAATGATAAGATTTTTCACTGGTAAAAAAAATGACTTAATGATAATTCTGTTAATGATTAGAAAGCATTAGAGTTCATTGCCATAATTTGTCATGTATATTCTAATAGCATTTCAAGCTAGTTAAATACAAAGGAAAAGCCATTTAGTTGAAGGCTTCCTTCAGCATAACCATGAAACCGACAGATCGACAAATGACTAATATTACTAATATTTTTATACATTTTTACTTTTCTTCCAATTTCCAGAGGTTTTATAAATACATAATAATGTGTGGAATACTCTGCCTAAAAAAAGAAAGCGTGTAACTATGTGTCTGTCAATGACAGACCTTGAGGCACACTGCTGCACCAGAAACTAGTACTGTCGTAGGTCATATCAGCTTGGAGACCATTACCTTCAAACATTAACTGAACAATCCCACATCCTTACAGAAAATACATTCTATGGATCGTGTTTGAGAGCAAAGTATATGAGGTATGGCACAGAGCCGGACTTAGCAAATGAACAGCTGTTCTGGGCAGATTACATAAACCTGTAGTCAAATCAACCTCAGATATTTTATCATTATATCCCTAAATAATAGAAGAGTGCCTGGATTTACTGTGGCACTTACAGAAGCACTGTCAGGATGGAGCGAATGGCCACCCACTCGATCTCTTTGAAACACACTATGAGTCAGCCAGTTTTAATCTTACAGTACACTGTTAAGCCCACTGGAAATCAGTCAGCTAGCAATATACACACAAATAACCTCCACGTCAGCAGTACAGTATCTCTAGTAGCAAAGTCAGGTGTCCAGCATAATTTTTGATTATTCTGAATTTGTTGTATATACCACATGATTTGACTTTCCACTACTTAATATGTGTGAAACATCATTCATTGCCAACACGGGTCATAGTTACAGTTTGCAGAACACTTTAAAAGAAGACAACAAAATGCCAAGGCCAGTTACAACAGTTCTCAATTATTACCACTAGATGTCGCCATCTGCCATATTTCGATATGTGAAATATTTCAGAACCATGGTTCTCAAACAAGGATGGATAAAAAATGTACTGTGCTATTTGACCAGACTGTACTGCTCCTGCACCCTTACCATTTCAGTAAAAGTCATATAGCATGGCTATGGTAGTCCTTATTGTCCCTATACACAGGCACAAGCACACACACAAACCCACTCTTACACTCACACTCACACATACACCACAACTGCAGGTATATTTGTTCAATTACCTATATGTAAAAATAAATACTACAATATAGCCATTATGCTTTTCTGCTGTTCTCTGGACATGTTTGGCCATGGAGTGAAAATCTCAGGTTAAGACTTTGAGTGCATTTTCAGTATCATACTGAGTCTCAGCTGATCCTCAAAAAACATTTTGCACAGTCACCGTAGCACAGGCATTCATCTGGAATAACAGAGTTCTGTATAGTCTGAGGAGAGATCCCACTCCCTATTTTACCACCTGTTTTGTTAATGTAGGTAGTGGGAGCCATTCCTGGTTAGTACTACTCTGCAGTTTTTTCATGATGATTCACCATCTCTGGCATTCCCCTTTGATCTCTCTACACTAAAATACATACGCACCAAGTTAAATTATTTCACAGCTTCCCTACTAGATCGTGCAGGGTTTATCAGTACAGCGCTATGGTTTCTGGAACCTTTTTAAATCACTGTGCTCATGATACCACATAGAGGTGCGCATCGACAACAAATAAGTCCAAAACATAAAAGCCCGCAGACGCACAGAAAGACTGAACGCAAAATGTGTTTAAAAACGTTAATAGAAGAAAAACAGACAAAAAAACAGATGACTCAGCCAATTAGGCTTTTATCAATGTTACATTCAAAGTTAACGCCTTTTTTTTATACAGGCGCAGGTAATTGAAAAACCAGAAACACCACCTACGTTTTTAAATGCATTTTGCTTTTAGACTTGCTGCGCATGAGCGGGCCTTTATGTTTTGGACGTGATAATATGGTATCTGCAATATGTTCCATTGTTGAATGTCAAAACAGCACCGGAATTTTGTATAATTTTTGTCTCTTTCCTTGATTGTGAAAGACTCAAGTGCTGATTGCCCATTAACCCCATTTATTCACTGTTTGAGAAATATGTCACGGCTTTCCAGATAATGCGGAACGTGTAATCCCAGCTCAGTGGGGTAGATCAGGGATATGAGCTAAGCCGGGAGCAACCACACACACAACCTCACTGCACCCTGAAAAAGACCGTGGAAAAAGCAGGTGGGCCATCAACCCTGGTTCCACCAGAGTTTGGTTTCAAGAGGAAGCAAGCAGCTAGCAGTTAGCGGGTAAGAACATGAGATGAATTAGGGAGAGCAGCAATGCCGAAGATAGAAAATGATGTCCTGTACAGTCAAATATTTCTTTCACATGCACAAACACACATCCCAGGACCAAGCTCCAGTAACAGTGCTTCATGGAATTGATACCATTCAATGCATTCACTTGGTGATTGGCCCTCCTTCTTTTCAGTAAATATTGCTTGGGACCACATTTGCCACTAACTTATAAAAAAATAAAAAAACAGCCCTCCCACAAACCCTCCCATTACCCCAGAATATGTCCAGCAAACCCCATTTCAGCTCAGCCAGCCCAGAAGACCACCCTCAGTGTCATCAGCTGGCCAGGTTCTGAGGTCTGAGAGAGGGGAAACCTGGCCGGGTGATTGTACCAGAGGTGCTATCACACAGTGATAACCTTCCGCAAAATAAATACTCCAGTGGACATGCCAAGGCCAGGGAGTTAGCAGTGGAGTTAGGTGTAGTAGGCACTTTATGTCCCATCTTCACCTTTAGGTCACATGATTATTCTACGACATTGGAGACCTTCTAGATTCCTTGGGACAGAAGATGATGAATAAAGTAAATAAAGAGCCAGTTACAGTGACAGTAAACTGTGTAAAGGGCAATTGTTGCTTATAGCTTTTGTAGTGATACACCGACTAACAGAAGGTATTCCAGTTCAGTTTAGGATTTTGGCCTTCTACCATAAATCAAATTTGCTCTCTGGCCCTCATCATCATCTTCTATAAAGTCACATATTCAGACAGATTTTCTAGAGAAAATATTAGTCACAGTGAAACTGGTTTCAGAACACTGGAAGTGTCACAATGCAATCATAACTGTGCATTCTGGGCCTCAGACTTAGGTCAGACCCAAAAGGAAATTTGATCTGTAATATTCCAAGGGGGCTAACCTTGGTATGGCATCTTATTTCCTGTGGGCGTGGCATTATGCTCCACGCCCTCTACAGTGCAGTGTCATAGACTTCCTGCTGCAGGGCAGGGGTGCTGATCAGGTCCTGGGGAGGTGGAGGAGGCTGGCTCCACTCAGGGTCTCTGGCAGGGGGGTGTGTCGACAGGGGTGGAGGTCCAGGGGTGACGGCGTTCTGGATCCTTAGCTGCTCTCTAACATCCTGCTCCAGGCTGGGCGGAACCACCAGCTGGTCCTCGGGGTCCTGCTGGGCTGGGGCAGCAAAATAGCCCGACTTCTTCTTGGGGGCCTCCAGGGCTACCTCGATGAGGTTGTGGCTATCTTCCAGGGCTACCACGGAGCCGTTGGAAAGCTTCTTTCCGAAAAGGCTGGAGGAGGAAGGGGACTTTTTCAGGTCAGAGATCTCCCTGCCACACACCGCTAGAAGGCAGCCGTTCGTGGCCGACACAACCACATTCTCCCTGCGCCGTGCCTTCCCACCAAAACCGCCATTTTGGTAAACGGAGCCCCGCTGGTTGTCAAGGAGGTCCTGGTTGTCGAGGGCTTCAGGAGACACTGAACGGATCGGAAAGGCGCAGCAGTGGATGTCCACCTCCACCTCCACTTTGCTCCCATTGGAGATGACGCCCTCCAGTGGACCCTCGTCGTCACTGTCCAGCCCGTTGTCCGACTGGTTGCTGGAGAAGGTGGCGCAGGACGGCTGGCGCTGGAACAGCCCTGTGTTGATGACCCCGGGGCCGGGGCCGGGGCCGGGGCCGGGGCTGGGGCCGGGGACGCCCGTCCCACTGGCGGCTGCGGCGGGGTGAAGGCTGCAGCGCCTCTCTGGCCGGGCGGGGCTGGAGGAAGGGTGCTCGTCAGAGGCGGTGGAGCCGGCCTCGCTGCCCACCTCCGAGGCGGACAGCTCGCTACTGAACTCCGAGGTGACGCCGCTGCTGGAGGAAAGGGCGGGAGGGTCTCCCAGGGGGGCGGGACCGAAGGTGGGCAGCACCGCCCCCGCGCCCCCCTTCCCCTCGGCCTCGCAGGTGCAGCCGTCCTCCCCGACGCGCAGGGACACCACCGCCGCCCCCACGTTGTCCCGGCAACCGTAGCTCTGCGCCAGGGTGCACAGCCTCTTGGCGGCGGCTAGCGGGTCCCGCACGGCCTGTACCGTGCGCACGGCCTCCTGGTACGAGACCCCCTCGAACAGCGACCTGCTCCCCAGGATCAGGAAGTCGTCCTGGGAGCAGAGGGGCTCGGTGTGCACCCACGGCTTGGGCAGCACCCAGGGGGACAGGTAGGAGCAGCCCAGGAGGCGGGAGCAGCGGGTCACCCCGCTCACCTTGTTATCCTGCAACACACCATAACGGCTCCTCTCAGACCTCACACTATCCAACCCCAAACACCACCTTAAAATACCCCCTGTGCATATAATCTCGGGCACATTCACTATAAGTGTGCATGTGCATTAGGGTATTCTATATCAAATGTACCCTCCTTGGTGGCTGTAGACTACCTCTGTAATGGCCCACGTGGTGGCCGTAGGCTACCTCTGTAATGATGTCCTATTGGTGGCTGTAGACTATCCCTTTAAAGATGGCGCATGTGGTGGCAGTAGGCTACCTCTGTAATGATGGCCCATGTGGAGGCTGTAGTCTACCTCTGTAATGATGTCCCCTGTGTTGGTTGTAGGCTACCTCTATAATGATGGCGCATGTGGTGGCAGTAGGCTACCTCTGTAATGATGGCGCATGTGGTGGCAGTAGGCTACCTCTGTAATGATGTCCCCTGTGTTGGTTGTAGGCTACCTCTGTAATGATGGCGCATGTGTTGGTTGTAGACTACCTCTGTAATGATGGCGCATGTGTTGGCAGTAGGCTACCTCTGTAATGATGATGCATGTGGTGATGGTAGACTACCTCTGTAATGATGTCCCCTGTGTTGGTTGTAGGCTACCTCTGTAATGATGGCGCATGTGTTGGTTGTAGACTACCTCTGTAATGATGGCGCATGTGTTGGCAGTAGGCTACCTCTGTAATGATGATGCATGTGGTGATGGTAGACTACCTCTGTAATGATGGCGCATGTGTTAGTTGTAGACTACCTCTGTAATGATGGCGCATGTGTTGGTTGTAGACTACCTCTGTAATGATGGCCCATGTGTTGGTTGTAGACTACCTCTCTAATGATGGCACATGTGGTGGCAGTAGGGTACCTCTGTAATGATGGTGCATGTGTTGGCAGTAGGGTACCTCTGTCATGATGGCGCATGTGTTGGTTGTAGACTACCTCTGTAATGATGGTGCATGTGGTGGCTGTAGACTACCTCTGTAATGATGGCGCATGTGGTGGGAGTAGGGTACCTCTGTAATGATGGCGCATGTGGTGGCAGTAGGGTACCTCTGTAATGATGGTGCATGTGTTGGCAGTAGGGTACCTCTGTAATGATGGCGCATGTGTTGGTTGTAGACTACCTCTGTAATGATGGCCCATGTGTTGGTTGTAGACTACCTCTCTAATGATGGCACATGTGGTGGCAGTAGGGTACCTCTGTAATGATGGTGCATGTGTTGGCAGTAGGGTACCTCTGTAATGATGGCGCATGTGTTGGTTGTAGACTACCTCTGTAATGATGGTGCATGTGGTGGCTGTAGACTACCTCTGTAATGATGGCGCATGTGGTGGGAGTAGGGTACCTCTGTAATGATGGCGCATGTGGTGGCAGTAGGGTACCTCTGTAATGATGGTGCATGTGTTGGCAGTAGGGTACCTCTGTAATGATGGCCTTGCTGCTTTTAACCCTCTCCGTCTCCTCCATGCTCTGCTCCAGACTGAAGACCTTCGACAGGGCCAGGGGCTGCCCGTCTCGACACAGCACTGCCTGGCACGTGCCCACGTTGGCCAGGGTGAGGCTGAAGTTGGAGGGGTTGGAGGCCTCGTGGTGGATGTAGCAGAGCAGCGCAGAGGCGCCCAGCTTCTGCCCGGCCATGCCCAGTTTGCTGCACAACAACGAGGACAGGTAGGGGAGAGCCTGAAGACTGGGCATCCACTCAGTCTCACTGCAGAAGCCGCATTTACATTTATCTGCATTAGTCAGACTGACCCTGCTAATTTATTTAAAAATATGCAAAACGGGGACTGCTGAGTGGCTCCTGTTAAGGCACTGCTCCATTGCATGGACGTATGTATAATTCACTTACCAAGAGAAACACTTCAGTCTATGACCCATAAAAACCTAAATCTCCTGTCTCATTCATATGCATAAGTGTCACAGCCCCCCTCTCAAAAATAATGGGTGTCAACTGCAAAATTAACATATTCAAAATGTTAAAAGGAATAAGCCCTGTGGGTGAGCCCATTCAATCTGAAAGGGCGAAGTATGTTTCTGTCAGCCAATTAAAACATGAATAAAGTTCTACAAAATCAAGCATAAGCAACAAAGGGCTGATGGCCTGCCCTAGCTGGGGTCTCTCAACACCTGGCAGGCATGATGTCCTATATCCCCAAAGCCTTCATGGCCTTAGCTTGGGTTTATAATGATACCATAGAGTTCAGTTATGGGGTGCGCCGAGAGCAGCTTCGACGGTGTCTGGTAACACAGTCTGGAGTCTGGTGTATATGATATCTCTCTGGCACGACACAATGTTATCAAATGCTAATGCAATTTCAGTTAATAATTATACATCTGTGCTACTCATTTTAGTGTGTTTTTTTTTGTGTGGGTATTTTTGCTTGCGTGTGTGTATGTGTGGTTTAGTGATTGTGCATGCGTGCATGTGTGTCTGTGTGTGTATGCGTATTTGTGTTTGTGTGTGTGCATCTGCGTGTGTGTATATAAGAGCTGACAGGGGCGCAGTACCGGTGTGTGTGTGTGTGTGTGTATACGTGTGTGCGTGCGTGTGTGTGTGTATACGTGTGTGTGTGCGTGTGTGTGTATATAAGAGCTGACAGGGGCGCAGTACCGGTGTGCGTGTGTGTGTGTGTGTGTGTGTGTATACGTGTGTGCGTGCGTGTGTGTGTATATAAGAGCTGACAGGGGCGCAGTACCGGTGTGCGTGTGTGTGTGTATATGTGTGTGCGTGCGTGTGTGTGTATATAAGAGCTGACAGGGGCGCAGTACCGGTGTGAAGTGAGGAAGGTGTTGCTCATGTACACAGTGTCCACGCTGGAGTGCTCTATCTCCTCGGCCAGCACCTCCGCCATGGTGCACTGCAGTAGGCGGGGAACCTCCTCATTGCGGTCCCCGTCAAAGATGCCATACACAGCCTCCGCGCTGTCCCTGAATCGATCTACCGCCAGCACTGACACACACAACCTGCAATAGGGACACAGGGTCAATGGCACATGCTCACAAAATGTATTCAAATAAAAAACATATAAAAATTTATAAATAAACAAATAATAAAAACTAAAATAAATTACATACATTTTTTAAAACACATATGCAGATAATGATTTATATCCTAGATAAAATTGGGGATCAGTGTCACGTGCACACACACACACACACACACATACCCTCTCTCCCTCTCTCCCAGTCTCCACACACACGCACTCTCTCTCCCAGTCTCCACACACACACACACACACAAACACACTCTCTCTCTCCCAGTCTCCACACACGCACACACACACACTCTCTCTGTCTCTTCCAGTCTGCTCACTTATTTCTGTGGCCACTCAGCTCTGAGTATCCGTGGTTCCACAGGATGGAGGAACCTAGAGAGTCTCCTGTCATAATGACTTGCTTCTGATCCAGCTTCAGGGTAGCAATGTGACTGAGGACAACGCACAAAATAAGATAAAAAACAAGACAAGAGTGGGGGTATTATAAATATGTTACAAATCTAAAATAACGTTTGCCTGCTGATATACATTTTTCCATTCAACAACTTTATTATTTTTCCTTCTTAACTTATCAAGGGCAATTTACACTGCTTGTATCCGACCTGATGCAATTATTTAGTCATTTATAGCAACTCACAGGGAACAAGGGATCCAAAACACTGTCCTACATTCAATCCCAAAAACATTGAATCCAATCCCAGAGTCCTTCAGCTGATTCCCCTTGGCTGTAGCCCCGTTTGGCACAGGCCTGTCTCTCACCTGAAGAGATTGAGCGTCTTGTGCTCCAGGATGAGGCTGCTGTTGCCTGTCAGGTCCAGCTCCTGCAGTGTTGCAGGCACAGAGTCCGTCAGCACGATCTCCGTCAGCTCATTACAGCTCAGATCCACCAGCTGCAGATGAACAAATTACACAGGGGAACTGAAGATATGCGTGGACACACACACACACGCACACACACACACACACACACCACGCACGGACACGCATGCGCAGACACACACACACACACACACACACACAGACATCCTCACAGACACACACAGAAACACACACAGGGCTGGCTCTGACCCTGATCTCAGGAAGGTTGAGGATCTCGGGGAAGACGCTGATGTGGTTGGAGTGTGCGACCAGGATGTGCAGTCTCTTGCAGCTGGACACGGTGGAGGGGATGGTCTTCAGCTTGTTCCCACTGAGGTTCAGCTCCTCCAGCAGCTCCAGTTTACTCAGCTTACTGAAACATTGGATAGCAAGGGGATTCTGAGCCAGGAGAGGACAGGTTTTCTGCATGAGCAGCAAGAGCACAGGATAAACTGTCTCATTTTGATCATTCTGATAACTTTACATGGAAATATTGCCAGCCTTATGAAAGCTTCACAATGCAAGCATCTACTGACAGAAATGTTGACAGGAAAACACACACACACACACACACACACAGACACACACACACACCTTGCAGGAAAGGACAGAAGCTGGTTGTAGGCTATGTGCAGGACGCGCAGGTTCTGATGTTCCACCAGCTGGGCGGCGCTGTTCTCATTCAGATTGTTGCCAGTCAGGTACAACTCCTGGAGGTTGCTGAGACTCTGCTCTGATTGGCTGCTTGGGGGGATAGCCTCCAGGGAATTGGCTGACAGGTTCAGGTACCTTAGGCTGTGATTGGGACATGAGTAAGGACAATGGTGCTAAGGACCACCCAGACAGCATTATATTTAGTACACTTGCATAGCTCCTGTCACAGAATATTCCTATTTCAAGTAACTGCCCAGTTTATGCTAACATTTACAAACGGTTCCTGAAAATGTATACAACACTTAATCTTACTGTGAGATTATCAGGGAACACAGTGGTGTATAGTTGTGTTCCCTGATAATGAATAACATGAATAAATCAATAAGTGAAACAGAATTATGGCCAAGAAATACTTCAAAGACAAATAAGACAAAAGATAAACACGGAGAGAGAATACAGTCATTAAGAATAATCTTGTTTGTAAAAAGACACATGGATACAATGGAAAAAAATTGTTCTGGATCTCAGCAAGGTAGGTTGTCCCATGGCCCAGCTGTGATTTATCCAAGAGGAGATGGGAGACTGGTTCAGAGAAAGAAGCTATTGGACCTGTGTGGCTCATATTACAGAGGCAGGATGGGAGTCATGCATTCTATCCCCTGTGATTGACCTAGGATCAGTTTCAGCTTTTGTCATATAAGATTATGGGTTATTCTAAAGATTCTGAAATCTGATCTGAGATTGAATGTTCTGGGAAGAAAAGCTGAACAAACCTTCTCCACCAAGTTGGACAGTGAGTGTTTCTCTCCCCGGTGTGAAATGCCCATTGCTACTGAAGGGAATTCCCGTTAATGAAACAGCCCATGTCTATAAAGGAGGGTGAGAAACAGCCTGGAGGACTGTTAAAACAGTAGCAGCTAGTTACAGTAAGAAACACAATATAGCCATAGATCATTCCTGGTATGTAAATGGTTAAGTAGCCATGAGCATTTCAGACCTGGAAGAATGGAGAGAATCTCAACTGCAGCAGCCACGTGAAAATGTGTCAGAGAGAGAGAGAGAGAGAGAGAGAGAGAGCGAAAGAATGAGAGAGAGACAGAGAGAGAATAAGAGAGAGACCTACTTTAGCGCCTTATAGAAGAAGCTCTCTGGGAGCTGGCCCAGCTTGTTGTGCTGGAGGTCGAGCATCTCCAGTGGAATATGGTCCAGCAGGTCAGGCACTCTCTGCAGCCGATTGTGGCCGGCCAGCAGTTTTCTCAGACTCAGGCTACCTAGCAGTCTGAGAAAGTGATCATCAACTTGGTCATTCATGAAATGGGGACTCCAGGGCACATAAATCCATAAAACTTTCTTTCATTGCAGACCATACAGGCCTCAAACACGGCCCAGCGTATTTAAATAAAGCACAACTTCCATCTGCGTTTGAATGCAACAGTATAAAGCAAAATTCTCACTTTATTTGAAAGGTAATGTTTGAAATGTGAAATGTTACATCATTACAACACAGGAGCTCACAGCACAGTTGTATCAGTCATCTTTAATCTTTGAACACTCTACCTGCAGACCTATTCTTCCCATGCTAAATACAAATA
Source organism: Anguilla anguilla (assembly GCF_013347855.1). Lineage (NCBI taxonomy): Eukaryota > Metazoa > Chordata > Actinopteri > Anguilliformes > Anguillidae > Anguilla > Anguilla anguilla. The sequence continues at coordinate 27,146,061 of NC_049216.1, read as the reverse complement.
AAAACTAGATGACCTCTGTTTTCAAATTAGAAGTTTTTAAAAGACAACTTTCAATGTCAGAGGACGAGAGCAGTCAGGAAGGCTGTGGCATATTAAGATCTAACCGAAATACTGACCTTGCGGGCAGTTCGGACAGAAAGTTGTGAGTGACGTCCAGCACTTCAATTTTCCTGGTGTCACACACCCAGTCTGGAAGGTATTCAAGGAGATTACTGTCAAAAAAACAAAAACAAAATTTCACTTTTATGTGCATTAAAATACAAGCCTTTAGTGTGAATACCATTTGTTAAGACAATACGGAATTTGGTTCTGGGAGCCTCTCACTCAAACATGGATCAACGACTGTGTAATAGTCACTGATGAGATCCACGGGATTTCCCTCCAAAAAGTATTAACATTTGCTCTGAGACAATGGACCTATCAAGAACTTACCATGATAGGTCCAAGTGCATCAGCTGGTTGGGAACTGGGTAGATATTGACTGTGGTCAGGCCTGCGGGAGACAAACAATAAAATATAATCAACTGATAAAGAATTAATATTTAAAAAAATGAAACAATGTCTAAATTTTCTAATGTAAATCGTGCGCTATCGATAGAATCTTAATGGTCCCCATCCGTACGAGTGGGCCGGGTGAGTCACTCACGGTTGTTGCTGGCGTACACCGCGCGCAGCATGAAGCCGCTCAGCGTTAGCATCTCCAGCTGGTTGCGCTCGCAGTGCAGCGTCTCCAGGCTGCAGGCGGAGCTGAGGTCCAGGGCGCTCAGGTGGTTGTCCCTCACATCCAGGTAGGTCACCTGCCTCACGGGCTCCAGGCCGTCGCTCTGGACCCAGCGCAGCCCGTTCAGCCTGGGGGGGGGGGGGGGGGGGGGGGGCGGGGGGGGAGCATACAGGAACATACGGCTAGACCCCCGACCAATGACATGCAGGAGAGAACAGAAGTCTAGAACACAGTCCAGAGATTATACCACTAATAGCTAGAACACATGCTAGAACACCTGTACTGCTGGTCCTTACGCAGCTATACACAGCCTGGTAAACATAATGGTACTTTATTTGTGTGAAGCACAATGATAATTTAGAACTGGAATTTTTTTATAGAGTTTGTCCTCAGTATTTGATTCCATAACATACACAAGAGCATTGCACTCCACCGACCCCATAATGCAGCACATCTTTAATAGGCATTCTGCTATGATTAACCATGTTATACCTTTTCCATGGTGAATTACAGCTCAGGCACCTATAAGGGAGGCTGAACAGTCATGCCACTAATAGTGACCTTCTCTAATAAAACAAATGCTACAGTGCAATCATTGTATAATCATTGTGTAAGGTGCTATTTAGAAGCAGGGGAAAATGGGGGAGACTATCAAAAAAAAGAAGCTGCTCACTGTATGAAGAGTTACAGTAATAAGAATAATTCTTCAAGGATAAAGCCCCAAAACAATGTCCCAGTTACAGGTTAATCAGTTTAGGAAAGCAAAGAAAAATGCAAGCAAAAATCTTATCCTGCCAGTAACAGAGTGTACTACCAAACCAATCCCAATGTGATCACGGCTCATTACGGTGTGGTCATCATACGAGGATGGTGAGACTTCCAAGAGGCAAGCAACTGGCGTGAAAGAAGAGATGTGCTATACCTGGCAGGGTTAGCAGGGTGTGACATATCCGTTTACTGATGCCAAACCGGAACCAAGCAGGCTAATTTTGTTTTTTATAAAAAGCTCTTTGGTTTGGCCTCCGATTTAATTCATTTTAATGAATAACTACAATTGTATATTATATATGTAAATACTGCAATAAATCTGTACCATTTTTAAATATGGTTTTAAATATATTTAGAAAATATGGAAATTTATCCAATTTTTAAATTACTATTGCACTGTTATCTTGGGGAAAAAATGAAAATAATTTTTGATACCGAAGGGACCATAGACTAAGAAAGGCCTCTGTGGTCACAAAGCCACACAAACAGCCCTGTGCTAACAACCCTGTGCTAACAACCAGCCATACTATCCCACCCACAACACTATCCGTTTAGCTTTTACTTTCTTTTTTATTTCTTCAGTTATAAGAGCGGATTCAATTTAAATGGATTAAACTGTAACGCCTGCCAAAACTAATTTGTTTTAAGACTAATAATCTAATTTATGAGTGCATTCATTACTTTGAGTTTCTCTTTTTTTATTCAACTTTATTTACAGTTTTGTAAACTTTTAGCTGAGCCTGAGCCTGACCGTGTAATTCTGGGAACGCAGTTCAATCCAAGAGAGAATGTCAATGTATACCCAGCCATAAAATAATTAACTCGACTCTGTCTTCAAACAAAGTTTGCAAAGAAATACTGCTGCAGTTTATGAGCCGACTGACTGTGTAATCCAACAAAGTTCCATCGGATCCAAAGAAATCCCGGCCATGAGCCTCCTGCGGAATAATTAATTTCCATGGAAAGGCTGAGAAACCCAATGAATAATCGCTTACGCCAGGCCAACGAATTAAACAGGAACAGCCTCTGGGAAAACATGTGCCTTCAAATGACTCACAGTTACTGTAGATTTAATGAGAAGAAAATCCACTTATTTAAAAAAAAAAAAAAAAAAAAAAAGGTAAAGTAACATTGGGGCAATAAATGAGGCAGGGAGGCCTGGCAGGGTATGATCAGGGAACCAGGACACGTCTTCCCTGTCTGCAAGAGTGAAGATGCCTGTGTGTCACCTGCCTGCTCTCTACCTGATCCACTAATAGAGGACTCCTTATTACAGTACCAGCAAGTATTGATTCAGCACGACGCATGAAATGGAGTGATCGGAGGTGGAATGATGGGGCCGGGGGGGGGGGGAAGTAGCGAGGCTGAGGCCTGGGCGGGGCGGGGCCCCTCCCTCTCACCGCAGGTCGATGATCTTGAGGTGACTCATCCGGCCCAGGAAGCCCAGCTCCAGGGTCTCCACCCTGTTCCCGGCCATGGACAGCCTGTCGATGGCGGTGAGCCGCTCCACCACGGCAGGGATGCGGGGGAACTGGTTGAAGGCGAGCCCCAGGCTGCTGAGCTGCGACAGGCCGCCGAGCTCCTCGGGAAGGGCGCTCAAGTGATTCCCCTCCAGGGACAGAGTCTGCAGGCTGAGGGCAGAGCAACAGCAAGGCTCAATAAGCCTTATATACACACTTACAGAACACTGCAGTTCAGAACAGTCACCAGTACAGAAGACTGTCACCAACTAATTTCATTACGCATCGTATGGAACGAAACTTCCCGGCCCTCTGTAAGTACTAGCACTAAGTGGGCTGAGAGCATTCTTAAAAGGTTGATTTAATCTGCTGATCTAACATGAACCAGCTGAGTTTAACTTAATGCATTTTCAGTGCCTCAGTTAAACATACAGTTTTAACAGAAATAGCCTGAAACGCCTTGAATCGATAACATTACATGATCATCTGAACCAAAGTAACAAAAAATAAAGAACAAAAAAAACCCAAAAAGGACATGTAGGTTAGGTACGCACTAGTCCACAACATATCATATTACAGTAAGGTCTTTCAACAGACATTTTTTTCAGCCTTCAGCCATTCTGAGCCAGACGTTTACACTGTAATCACCATGCTTGAAGTTTCCTATATTCAATTTTGAAGATGAGATTATAAATCCAGCCACTGCTTTCATTAAAAGTAAAATATGTGCATTTCTGTGCTGAAAAGGATGTGTAAACTACTACCTGAGCTAGATATAATGTGACTTTAAAATGCGAAAAAAAAAGGAATGAATTTTTACAAGCAATTGAATAATCTCTCACTGCCCTGCCACTAAATCATCTGAGTGGAAGAACAAATCTAATTGGCTTCAGCTATAAAGAACAATCTATATTTAGCTGGCATGGCATATTTCTAGAACACACATGAGAACTACATACAGTATTATCCATAACATGGAGCCCTCTAATTCATCTACTATGCATCTGTCACTTACCTCTTGAGCAGAGGTACTGGCATCATGTCTTGGAAGGAGACCCAGGTTGTGTCACACCCACTTCCATTATTATTATTGTTCATTATTGTTATTATTCTGAGCTAAGAAAAGCACCAAGATCTGGGTGGCATATGAACTCAAGGTGTTGTCTATAGACACTGAAAGGAACTGTCTGCTCTCTCAGCGCACGACTCACCTCTGAAGCTTGCCTATCTGGCAGGGCACGGTATGGATGCCGTTGCAGGAGAGGTTGAGCTCAGTCAGTGTGGGGACCTCACATATGGACTCTGGGAAGGTGCCCAGTCGGTTATGGGACAAATTCAAGCTCTTCAGCTGTAAGAATCTGGGAAAAGAGATCACTGCTACAAACATCTGAATGGAACAGACTGAAGCAGCCACATGCCTTTTCACAATCAGTGGAGTTGTAACTTTTCAAAAAGAATCTAAACAACGCCAATATCAGTTCTCACAAGTTTTACCAACAAAAGGTTTTCTGGCAGTTCTTTTTACAGGTGAGTAAAAAGGTAAAAGGTAGAACACATTTTAAACGCTATCCAAAAAAACTGTTTTTCTGAAAGACAATGTACACAAAATTCTGTAAATAGTCTCCATTCCCCAACATTTTCTTCCCTCAAACACAATCCAGTTTAAAATATAGACTTCATGACAGTCAGCTCATGAAATTCTCAGAGAATCCTCTTCACAGGCAGGACAGATTCTTAACTGACCCAAACCTAGAACAGGCCACACACATCCAAGCAAAAATGAGCTATATTAAGAACCAGACACAAGAGAACTCCCCACCTCCCTCTCAATTTGTCAATAAAAAACATTCTCAAAGACATTTCAAGAGCTGACATTCTAAAGCTGGTATTATTCATTCTAAAGGTTTCAATAGTTTAGCTGTAATGGGGGCGATTCTTCCATGACGCAAGACCTGTAATGTGTGTGAAAAAATAAAGAAATAAACAGAAACCACGCTGCATGATAATGGAGTAAGTGATGTGAAAATGATGAGAGATAATGGGTGTGTAATTGCATTGGGGGAGTCGGTCCATCACGCCCAGCATGCATGCTCTCCCCCATGCGTTCGGACAACGTGGGGTCGGAGAATGCTGTGAGTCAGGACATATGTCTGCCCCCCCACCCCCCCGGAACCCCCCCACCTGTGTTTTGGATTCCCAGCTCTCTGTGGGCAGTGACAGAGCATTACTGAACTCACAGCTGAGCCACAGTGATTGGGGGGGGGGGGAGTGGTCAGCCAGTAAGAGGTGTGCGCAGTGCGCACATACGCACATCACCACTCACTGGCCTCTTTGTTGAACAACTGATAACAGACCTAGGCTTCTATGGGCTGATGTTGATTTAAGTTTAATACTGTTACACTCCAACAAGGTTGCAACCAGAGAAGTGGTGTATATCTAAGTGACAAGCATGTATTTAATGTCTACTAAATACAGTATCCTAATGGGGGTTTAAAAGGCACATCACCACAAAACACACATCACTATATAAATGTTTCTAGAAGGGTACCAGCAGATGCTGCAGTAATGATGATATACGCAGAACACCACAACCGTTTCCCTAGTTTTCAGTGTCAGACCTGCTAATAGTAATTCTGCTTGGATGCACACGATGAAGCTGTCTTTCTTTAAGCAGAGTCAGCGTCTCCGCGCGGCAGACTGTTACCTATTGAGGCTGTGCAGTCCGCCCGCCCCCTCCAGCCTCAGAAAGTTGTGGCGGAGGTTGAGGTGCGTGATGTCCTGGCTGTAGAAGAGGTACTCGGGCACGCGCTCCAGGCTGTAGCAGGACAGATCCACCAGACTGACGGTCTGGGACACCACCTGTGAAACACACAAGCGACACGTGGGCTCGGAACATTATTCACTACTGTGAGTGCTGCACTCCAAAAGCCGTGTTAAAATGTGTTAAACTCCAAGAGCTGCTGACACGCTCCACTTCACAATGAAAAAATAATGCAATTTGAGGTACTTAGTCGAGACAGATGTCATTTCACCTCAGCATTGCGCCCCTCATCACATGGCAGGCCATGGACCTGCGATGACCTTTCCATATTTTCCAGAGTGCAGTCCCACTCGAACACAGTATAATCCAGGGTAACCGTAGCAACAGTGGCAACAGCACACAAGAAGTGTACAGTCAGCAGCACATGGATTGTGGGAATTAAATACCAACAGCATCTACCCCCAATATAGCTGTGATTAAAGTCAAGCCCAGTTAATATTTCAACTTCTGATGATAAGGGAGCTGAAAAAAGTTCACACTTAGAAGGGCTTGCTGCTGAATGAGGCCTTGGACCCAGGTTTTCTGTACAGCACACAACCCAGCACAGCACACAACCCATGATACACACAACTCTTTCATAACACATACAACCCATGATACACACAAATCTACCATAACGCACACAACCCATGATACACACAACTCTTTCATAACACACACAACCCAGCACAGCACACAACCCATGATACACACAACTCTTTCATAACACATACAACCCATGATACACACAAATCTTTCATAACACACACAACCCATGATACACACAACTCTTTCATTACACACACAATCCAGCACAGCACACAACCCATGATACACACAACTCTTTCATAACACACCTAACCCATGATACACACAAATCTTTCATAACACACACAACCCATGATACACACAACTCTTTCATAACACACACAATCCAGCACAGCACACAACCCATGATACACACAAATCTTTCATAACACACACAACCCAGCACACAACCCATGATACACACAACTCTTTCATAACACACACAACCCAGTACAGCACACAACCCACAACACACACAATCCAGTATATTACACAACTCTTTCATAACACACACAACCCAGTACAGCACACAACCCTTTCATAACACACAACCGAATACAGCACACAATCCACAACACACACAACCAAGCACAGCATACAACCAACAACACGCACAACCCAGTATAGCCCCTGCTGAGTCCTGTCAGGATAAGACTTTGTGCAGCCACAGGTCTCCGAGTGATGACAGGAGTTTGTGCATTGAGGTCTTTTCCACCCCCCTGCACCAGACAAAATTCACTGGAAATGAATACATGACACTTTCAAAGCCAGTTTCAAAGAGAAGTTATTGGCTTGATTTTCACAGCATGACCAATCGGGAAAATGAATGAATTTACATATATTGGAAAGCAATGAAAATATGCAAATACAAATCCTGTGAAAACACATCTGAAATAAATGTTCTGCAAAAAGCCCACCGCAAATTACTTCACCATGTTTCAGGCACAGTAAAACAAGAGGTAAATTGAGATAAAAGGAAAGCTCTACTTTATTCCCCACTGTTTCATTTTTTTTTATCTACCTTAATTGACTTTTATGTTCAGAAAAACAATGTGGAATAGGGTTTAAAAAAGGGGGGAAAAAAACAAAAGCTCATGAAACAAACTGTGGTTCTGTGTTAGGCTTCCCTTTCCAGTAAGAGTGGAGCCAAACAAACCGCAGCAGGGGGAGGGGAGGGAGAGCGTGTTGTTTGCTGCAAGGGGCCATTGCACAGTGTCCCAGATCGCAGGGTCCCTTCCTCCCCTGGCAGCCGCAGGCACCAGCGAGACACACAAGGGCCCGATTGTGTCCCACTTGGCACGAAACACAATGCAAACAGCGCTCCCTCTGCCACTCCCCGTGCCCAGCACTGCCCAGTGCCAGTTAGCTGACCTCTCAGCATACCCAAGAGCAGAGGAAGACTTCCTCTACACTGCATTTGAGCCACTCCAACCCTGCAGTCCAGACCCCCCCACAATAAAACCCTCCTAGACTTACTGAGGATCTACGTTTAACATTCTACATTTTCAGTTTTTCTCATGGTCTTCGTCTGCACATTCTACCCCTGCTGGGCCGCTCAAAGAGCCTGTCAGAGCTGGGAAAAGGCCAAGGAGGCAGCAAGTGTTGCTCACAGTTTTAAGGCAATGTGAGTTGTTTTAGAAATGTGTCTTGTAGATGGCTGCAGAATTATATTGAGTCTCTCGTATATACATGTGCACATGTGTGCACACACACACACACACACACACACACACTCAGAGAACAGAGGTACAAAACCTTGTATGTACAAACTGAAACATGCACACAGAGAAACAGATTTACCTTAGATGCCTGCCGGTGCCACCTCTGGTAGTCTGCCAGCTGGTCAAAATTGACAAAGTAAGTCTGGGCCTGGGGTCCAGCTGAGCTGAACATTAGACAGTGCTGTCTTCGCTTGACTTCCTCCACCTGAGGTAACAATCACAGACAGCAACCTTTAGAGAGTATGCAAGCAGCTTACATTTTACAAGCTTATTATTAGACAGCAGAACTACAAAAAAAAGCCTCAAAAATAGTGTGATAAAGAGCAAAAACAAAAGTTTGGCTTGTTTTGCACTTGTTGAGAATGCACTGACTTCACTCTGCCATTGATGTTTACCTAAAGATCAGTGGCATGCTGTGCTCTGTTATTTGGACACTTAATCATGAATATCAATAAGCAGGTCTTTCCTGAGGGTGCATCTCAAGGTTATGGAGTAGAGCTCCAGTCTGACTCTGGTGAGCTGAGCTATTGACTATCAAAGAGCAAGCCCTACTCCGCAGTAGAGAAAACAAGGCCAAGCATTGCTCAATCTCTCTCCCAGCTGTGTTGATGTTTCTCTCCTGGGCCTCAGTGTCCCTGACGCACTGGTGGAGGCAGGTTTGGAAAACAACCCCCTCCCTCAAACCAACACCACCAGCCCCCCCCCCCCCCCCCCTCCCCACCTCCAGTCTGACCCCTGACCCCTGACCTTTCCCCCCACCAGCGGCAGGATGTGCATCTTCCCCGTCAGGCAGTCTTTGACGGAGGCCACGATCAGGCAGGTGCCGCACAGGATGACCTGTCGCTCCGCCCACTTGTGCAGCTGCGTCTTGCCCTTCCGCACGCTGAACACGCCCGTCAGCAGCGTGCGCTCCAGCTGGTCCGCGCTCAGCGGCCTCTCTGCAGGGGGAGAGCGAGAGGGGGCGCGGTCACAGTGTGGTCACAGCGTGGTCACGCCGCACGCTGAACACGCCCGTCAGCAGCAAGCGCCGTAGCTGGTCCACGCTCAGCGCCTTCTCCACAGCCGGAAGGAGAGGGGCCGCGGTCACGGTGTGGTCAGAAGCCATTTGTAAGCACACACGCAAACATGCTAACCCCCACATGTACATTTGCTCAGCCAGTAGAAAAGTATATGCTCTCATTCCTTGTGTAAGTATGAGTCACTTTATAGATTTTGAGGCACCGGATATCGTCTCATTACATCAGTGTTAAGGGATAGAGACCACGGCTGTGGGACACTAGTGATGTCACAGTGAGCCCCTCCCATCTGTGCTGAGGTGAAAGTGTTGTCAGTGACACTGCGGCCATCCCTGCGTGAGGAGTCAGTGTGTTATTTCTCTTTCAATCTGCTCTCAGCGTTAAAAAGGACGAAGGGGACATTGTCAAGGTTGTTTTTGCTTCTAAAATCTGCTGCCCTAGATCCATAATTCAAGTTAATAAATGAATCACCATTTTGTCACATAAAATTGATAATTCACATTTCAAATCCAATTTTACTATTCTTCTGTAACACAATCAGTATTTCTATGCAGAGAAAGGCACCAAACACTGGCCTGGGATCTAAAGTTTAATCTTAAATTACAGCCTAATTAATACAGAGAAAAATACTTTTTTTGTCTCATTTTAAGAGACAAGGAGGTTCTCCATCTTCAATACTGCCCCTCAGTTTTCAACACCACAGAGACACCTATTTTGCTGCCATTGTCTGTTATTTCATTACTGAGAGGGCAAGAAAGGATCTGATTGGACATTCAGGTGATTTGACATTGTGTTGCTTAGAAAACTGCAAATGAACAAGCAGCACAGATGCTGTGGCTGCAGGATAGATATTCCTGTCTGAATCCTGGGCTTCCCCTCACAGAGAGCAGTGCTGAAACCCAAGAGGCTGCAGAGTGTCATTGGGATTGGGGGGGGAGGAGATGCTACACAAGGCATATTTTGATCCATATTTTTATCCTGTCCTCTGTGTGACAGTGGGAGGGGTGAAGGCTGGTCTGTCAAAAACAGAGCAAACAGTGCAAAGGGGAGCCACGGGGGGGAAGACGCCAAAGAAGAGGACACAATACCCTCCATCCCAACATATGCACACACACACGTACACACGCACGAACACGCAGGCACGCACACACACACGCATGCACACGCACACACACACACACACATACACACACACACACACGCACATGTACACACACAAGCACATGCACACACACACACCCAAAAGCACATGCATGCACACACACGCGCGCGCATTACACGCGCACACACACACATGCATGCACACACACACACACACACACTCCATCTTAAGTTACATACATGGGGCTTCCTTTGATGATATTTGGGCATTGCAGATGATATCTAGTGAGTCAGGAATGGAACAGCAAGGGGAGGAATCATTGTGCACACAGGCACTGTTTGATGGCATCTAGTTATCAGACTGTGCAGTCAGGCAAGAGGCATATTTTTGCAAGGAGAGGCATATTTCAAAAGAATACTGACCTCTCGTTGACATAAGCACCACACACACCACCCATGAACAGCAGGAGAAACTGTCGCATTTCTTGCACAAAGGCCTCTTCCCCCCCATTCTGACGTTGTACATGCCATAGTGAGTCACCCGTTTTAAATCATGGATATCTTTTTAAGGGGTACCACCTGAATAATAACCTTGTAACTGTGGCAGTGTCCCAACTTGGAACGAAACTGGCAACCTCTTAAGTTGCTAAAGCAAATCCTTAACAATTACACTACACTTCCACAAGTAGTGCTGAAAGCAGTCTTTCAGCTCTGTGTCTTTATCCAAGTCCAGACACACACAATCCTTTGATCTGGAAGAGAGGCAGGGCATTGTTACCATGCTGAATACCGATCAATAGACTGCAGTCTGCCAGCTCTTCTTTCCCAATACAGGTCATTGGGGACTCTCTCTACAGGGCAGCCAGCAGATCCAATCCTCCCTCACAAATTAGATTTAACTCTGTGACCAACTCTGTTCCTGGAGATCTACCATCCTGTAGGTTTTCACTCCAACCCTCACAAAGCACACCTCATTCGGCAGTTAAAGATCTGCACTGAGCTGATAATGAGTCAGGTATGTCACTTCTTTAAGTAAGGAAATTAAATTAAATGAACACGGTTTGTTTGATCCATTTTAGCCTGAACAACAGATTAGATTGACTCTGCGGGACGCAGGCAAAGAACCAAAACAAAGGCCTACACCGGAAAGTCTCAGAACAGCGTGATATTTTTTATAATAATAAACATATTAAAAATGTCAGCAACATAAAGCCCACGAGGACTTTCATTCTTAGAAAAGATCTTCCAACAGTGCAATTCCCCGCTCCTTCCAAGTCCTTTCTTTTGCGTCCAGCACCATTACTCAATCCCTTCAGTCCGCTGGGGAGGTGCTGTTCCCGCCCCCTGTGTGTGTTTCGCACCTCCAGCAGTGTTAGCGAGCGATAAGTCATTCCAGCCCACCCATCCATTAAGCCTGGATAGGAGCCCCGCTAAGCTACTAAACAGGAAAGCTTCACCGATGATGAAACATCAGTTGAGCTAATATGGTTTCCACTTACATGCATACGGTTAGCCTTCACATAACAAGTAGCTAAAAGAATTTCAAATTTCAAATTTCAAGGATGGCATGAGAAATTAATTATGGTTCCAACAGTACATGGGCAAGGATCATGCACTATACTTGGTGAATGTACATGCTCTGGTTATGATTTGAAATTCATCATATAAAACATCAGAAGTACAGAGCTACCATGAGATTAATAGCTGCAGAAAAAGGTATATTCAGCAGCAACTAGAACAACATGAACAACTAGAACAATATTAAATCTAGATTTAACCATTAATTAGGAGTAAGAGGCAGACACACCCCATACACACACACGCACACACACGCATACGCACACCTAATGCCCACAGTGCGAAAAAGATGCCCATGATAGTGTCACACTGCATTGTGAAAATGAACACTACAAGAGGAGTCCTTTAGTAATTCTGAGCACCAAACATACGGGAGGCTCCACTAGCGCCTTCACCTCATCCAGCTCCCAGCGAGACACGGCTGACTCTCTTAAAAAATAATCCAGATGACCAGACAGGCTGTTTCAGGGGGGGACTGCGGGCCAGGCCTCTCTGGTCCCACTCGGCCCTGTCAGAAGCGGAGGGGCCTGTGCATCGTTTACACAGTTATTTTCCTCACTGACACACTGGCTCGATAACTCATTAGGCGAATAAAGCGAACGGAGAGATGATTTATTCCGTGCGGCGCTCTCGACGACAGCAGCTCCGCTCCGGTTGGGGGGGGGGGGGGGCTAACCGCCGTCACGGCTGTGGAGGAGCGCTCAGCCGGGCCCCGGTGGAGCGGGGCCAGAACTCCCCAGAACTCCTGGAGTCTGGAGCGCCACAGCTGTGCTGGACGACCACCCCACTTACTCTCTGGCTCTTCACTGTGTTTTCTTAAAGGGGGCGGTTAATTAAGTCAGCATTTATTTATGTTTCTTTCCACCCACGTCACTTTGCATGTTTGTTTTTATTTCATTTATGCTACGCTGCTTGGTTTGGGTTAGGGGGGGAGCGGGTATGGGGGGCGGGGTAGGGACAGGGAAACAGAAAACATCATAGGCCAGTACTCCAGTCATGTCTTCTTTATTTCTTTACCAACACTAACATTACAACTGATTTTCTACGTTGTATTATAAACCTCATCTCAAAAACCCTGATTGGATACTGTTCTGAGTCTCGGTGATTGTAAAAGGAGAAAATTGATTAGAGGAAACAATGATAAATGAGATGCAGCTAAGAATGAAGAGCACAGACAATATTCACATGACTGACAAACAAGCCTTACGTACTCTGAAATACGTCAATGAGAGGTGGATTCTTTGGCATGGTTAGCAACAAGATCCCTGCGTAGGCATCCTAATGAGGTATGACCTGGCCACAGCTGTGGGCCAGTGCTGGAGTGTGAGGTCAGGTGAGAGATGGAGGATGACCACCTGAGGCTGGAGCCATGGAGTGAAAGCTATTGGCCACCACAGATGAGACTCTGTGCACATTCCTCCAATCACAGCGTGGCTGGGGAGAGTCCGGGAACACGCTCAGGAGGATGCCAGGGAGGCAGGTGGAGGCCTGAGGTCTCAATCTTCTGAACCTAGCATTTCCCAGGAGCTCAAAAAGGAGAGGCTGTCCACAGACTGGAACTCTGTCTGGACTGACAGCTTCAGCCAATAGGACACTGCTAGCTGTGCTATGCAAATGATCGAGCCAATGACCAGTAGAACTTTCTCATAAGGCAAGACACACACAACAGCCGGTGGATCGGCTAACTCTCAAGCCATATATAAATCCCCTGCATAAACAGCAGTCCAAGGGTCTTTGCCAGTACAATGTAACGTCACAAGCTATTCAACGTATGGACAACTCACTTCCAGATATCAGTGTGTGAAAGTTACCAATCAGTGCAAAATAGAAAACGATTCCCACGGCAGTACTAACTATAAAACTCGACACTTTAATGCAATATACAGTACGTATAGAGCAGATGCGTGTGGAGGAATAGAGGCTCTGTGAAGAAGCGGATGTTTGACCGTGTGCAGGGCAGGGGAAGGGTGCAGTGGAAGTGTGTGAGCTATGAGGGCACTTTTTCAATCAGAGCTCAGCCATCTCTGCTCTCTGATTGCACTGCCCTAGCCCTGGATCCTCAGCACCAGAGGATCAGCCAGGTTATTAATAGGTTATGCAGAACATCAGGTCCCATTTACTCAGGAGTAAAGCCTATCAGCACACTTAAGAGGATCATTACAGCCGCTGACACGGCGTGGGCCGTGGGACCGTGGAGCAGTGTGGCGGAGTCGCCCTGCTGACATCGATCATGTGACCAAAACCGGCACTCCTGGCAACCATCCCAACCAAAACACATCACTCCCTCAAACACCGAGCACGTTCATTTTGCACCTCGTATAAGAAATGTCAACATAAAAAACAACATCATGCAAAAATGCAAAAAACCAGCCTGAGTTGGGCTCAGTTCACTTGCAATTCATAGTTTAATGAATGTAGATTAATGCTCATTAGGGTAGTTTTGTGCCTGCTTGTATGACTTAGTTTAATGTTCAACAGGGTAGGTGAAAAATGGTCAATCGAGTCTACACTTTTTACACTTACTGTGTCTCTCGGGACAATATTTCCCCCTTCCAGGGAATTACTGAACTTTGATCACTGATCCTACTCCCTTCACTGACTTTCACATCACTCACAAAAATGGATGGGCCTCATTCGAAATGCCATAAAGATCTGACGATTCAGACTAGCCTAACCTTATAAAGAGAGCCTACACATGTAATAAAGTCTAGAAAACCACATTCTATACAGCAGGAAGTGTAACATTTTAAGAGGAAAACACACAAGATTCAGCTTGGTGCAAAAGCCATTTTGCAATCTCCAACAAACAGTTGAGCAATCAACCTCTGAACCCAGAAGGTATTACTTCCAAAGTGAAAGCCAAACAAAATAAACCAGGGTCCCTATATGGAAGCATAAATAAACTATTAAACTATTCTGTTTCAGACACGTTGCTGCTTTGTTAGCGGAAATGCTTATCAATAGAACGATATTCTAGGAAGCATCTCATTTTGGCTTCTAGAACAGCGACAAAACGGAACGTGAAATTTAAACATTCCGGCCAGTCATATTTATTTCAAGGCAATGACAAGCACAGAGTGCCAAACCCAACTCTTTGTGATAGGATGGTTAAGGAATCGTTCATGCAACTCTCCGAGTACATAGGAATTTCTACCCATCTCACTAACTCACCAAACAGAAATTGAACAATGTTCCAACAATGCCATTCAATGAGTCAAGTCTCCCTATTCCAAGTGGGCATAAGTATTGGGACAAACTCTTTGTGATAGGACGGTTAAAAATCAAGGAGTCATTTATGTAGCCTAACACTCCTAGTAAATCGGAATTTATAACCATCTCACCACATAGAAATTGAACTATATTCCAGCAATCCCATTCAATGATTCAAGTCTCCCTACTCCAAGTGGGCATAAGTATTGGGACAAATGACCATCAGCTGTTACAAATCTCACTCCATATTACTGAAATTATAATTTATAATTGGAAAGCTGTGAGTGTCAGAGCATGGGTTATATCCTTTGGAAATGTTTGTACAGTCTACTTCATAAGCAAGACAGGAAAACTGCCAGAGAACAGTGACAACCAAGAAAAGTCTTGTGAGGCTGAAAAAATCAATCAGAGGTACTGCAGAATGCATTCCAAAGTCAACAGTATGGAATGTCCTAAAGAAGAAACTAACCACTGATGGACTGAAGGACCAGCGATCAGGTCATCCATGCAAGACACAAAGAAGTGATGACAGGATGATTACCCAAAATGTTCAGCTGGAGTCATTGCTAATGATCTCCGTACATTAGGCGTGACAGAATGTGCAGAAGACTGAACAAGGCCAATTTCAGACGCCACACTTCCAGATGTAAATTCCAGCTGATGCTTTTCGCTTGCTTAATAGGAAACTATTAAACCTCAGGCTGAAGCCTGAAACCTCAGCAAACACAAAGTAACTGAAGGAAGCAGCATCAAAAGCATGGCAGAGCATATCTAAGGATCACATCATGAACCAAGTGATGTCCATGAGTCACAGAATCCACTGCAGTCATCATATGTAAGGGGTATGCAACGGAATATTGATCTTGCAAGTCATTACATTTGTCAAAACTAACTTTGTCCCGACACTTACACCAAATTGAAATAGGGGACTTGACTCATTGAATGGCACTGTTGTAATATAGTTCAATATAGCCTACCGTACGTTAAAGAAAAATTATTAAATAAATGTAGACATTCTGAATATTGGTTCGTAGTCATTGTTTGATTTGAAATACAAATACCATTAGTACAGAGGAAAAACAACCAATCGGCCACAACTAAAAGTCTAATGACAATGGAAGATAAATCACTGCTATAACTACAACAACATTATTATTATTATTATTATTATTATTACAGCAGTACAATAAATATATTACATATATATATATATATATATATATATATATATATAATTTCTTTATTTGTATTCCCAAATGCCAGGCATCAAGCTGTCACTCACCCCTGTAGAAGCGAATCATACAGCTCAGGTCCGAGTTGGCCGCCTCCCACTGTATCCTCAGTGGGTCCCTGTACCCCATGGCTGCCAGGTAGTCGTACACGATTTGGAGAGGGCGCTCTGTGGGGTCCAGCCTCCTGTAAGTGAACAGGGTAACTTTCAGTCAGATAATACATGCGTTTACCTTTGCCTACGACATCCATTGCACACAGGCCCCAGCACACATAGCACGCTCCGTGTCTTTTCCCCAGGGAGCAAGGGGGCTGAGATGCAAGACTCACTCGCTTGGTGTCAGGCACAGCAGTCTGAATTACCTGACTTGGAACATGCAGGCATGGAACAGTGCTCACATTAAAATGCTCCTGCCAATCTTGTGTAAAGTGATACTTCATGTCTCCCAGAGAGCATCCCTCCTGCACCATCATAGTTCTACTTCCATATTTAAACAGGCATGCAGAAACAAAATCCTCCTAACAAAATTCAATCCAATATTATGGTGTGCATGGTAGCAATAATGCAGTTATCAAGTCTTTTGTTTTTCTAGATCACACAATGCTAATGAGTAACGCCCTGTGTCACCCAGTTGCCCTGAACACCTGATCAAAGCATCAGCTAATCCTCCGCTCGGTAATCCTGTTAGTAGACTTAACACTGGTATCAAACGGGGGTTTAAGCACCCTATTTTCCAACTTAAGACAGTGAACTAAAGGGCAAATAAATGAAAGTGAGACGTGGCTCTCTGCAAACAAACAGTAAGGGCAGGCAGTAAAACTCAGAGGAGTAAAACGCCTCTTTAGTGGTTGTATGATGGCTATAAAGCCATGGGAATGTGTTTGGTTGGATGGTCCAAGCATACATATATCAGACAAGCACAGTTCTTTCTTTTGCTGTACATTTGGCACTTGAGCCTCATCACTTCATCTGTGGTCCATTTTGAAACGTTAGAAAGAAAATGGATCTCGAAGTATAGCCTTAATCCAAAAATGGCAGCACTTATTTTATTGTGCTGCAACAAAATGTTTTGTCTCAGATCAAAATGCTTTTCTTGGGTTGCCCCACATCTTCTCCTATCCCTGAATGCTAAAATACAGCAAGTATGGCTTTCTGAAAGCCTTCATGGTGCCGAGCAGATGCAGGGTCCACTCACGTTTTCAATATGCATGTCAGAGGGTGACTCCAAAGCTCTCGCAGAGAGGTCACACTACCAATCTCTTCTAGAATCATCGGTAAACTTGCTGAGATGACAAGAAGTACCCTTATAATTAATGTGTTCAGTGGGCCTGTACCCACCCAGATGCAGTTTCACTGAGGCCTCATCCTTAGCTGAAATGAGAGTGCCCCACAGCCTTGTTGTTTTTAGGGTCCGGTTTGTACATGTTTATATTTTGGTTATGTTTATTTCCCATATATTGTACATATTTATACAATCCATTTTAGAGCATTGTAAATGTTTTTACACTGCGAACATCCAGACATATTTATATAAGCTTGTTCAGAAGCTGAAAATTAGACAAAAAAGCACATGACAAAGGTATCCCCCAGACCAGGGATGGGAAACCCCATTCTCATCACCACTGCTCAGTATTTCACACAGAGAAGCAGTGAGCATGCAGGTAATGGCCATTTCTGCATGCTGAGTTCATCTGAGCAGGTATAGACTGGTTCTTGTTTGTGCCTGTGCACAAAGAGAGAGGTGAAATGGAGTCTCCACTCTGCCATGTCACCCCTCTCTGTCCTGACAGCCCAGTCTCCCCCGGACAGAGGAATCTCATTTCCCAGATTGTGCTGGCTGCTCAGATGCCAGCTGCATGGTGCCGGCCTCAACACCTCTTACAGGATTGAGGATTACTGAGAGCTGAATCCAGGTCCGTCTCTGCCAGCACAACCTTAGGAAAAATTCTTTGTTTTTAGCCAAAGATGAGCTTAAAATATCTGCAAAATCCCCAACCCAAGAGCAGCAGGGAAGAGGGAAGCATTTGAATCTTTGTAGCTTCTTAATCTTCTCGAAGATACAGAGCAGTGTGTCATTCTTGCTGTTAGCTGGTACCTTCATGCAATCTTATGGTGATTCATGAGACATTTCAGTTGATAAATATGCATTCTGAGAAAAAGGAGGATGTTTTATTTGCAAGGAAATGGACACATATTTTTCATGACGGTGAAGAGGCTTTTAGAGCATTTTGTCATGGGCCCCTTAAAACACCATTCAGTCCAAAAATAGCCCACAAGGACTAGTGACTACATCAGTCAGTTCAAACACAGTCACAGGGTAAGACTCAATGTGACCAGCACAATGAACTAGTTTTTGCCAGAGTCATGCTCACGTGGAGGCAAAATGTTCTGGAAGATTCCAGCAATTTGCCCAACTATGTGCTACATAACTATTTCTCACTGCAGTACACAGAGTAGACACAAAAGTGCAATTCAGGGCACAGACAGTGGAAATAGGCAGGCTAACACCGTTGCCTGACCAGAGCTTTGGTGTGAAACTAGGTGAAAGTACCAAACCTTATGTTCAGGCAATCATCTATCAAAGTCTCAGAAACAAGTTAATTTTAAAAGTCAGGAAATATAATGTATGAGAGGCTGACATGTGAGAGGTAACATCAGTTACCTCTCACATGTCAGAAAAAACAACACGAGCCACTAGATCAACCACTCGGGGGGAGTGCAGAATTCCACAACGCAAGACCTCCTTTGGAAAATCATCCTTCACTTTTATGGCAATAAAACAATGGAATAATCTTCCAACAGAACTAATAACATCCACAGATTTTCACGCTTTCTCCCGTCTAACAAAACATTGGATCCTTACACAGCAAACTTGCAGACATTAGTAAATTAGTTTTGAGGGCGGGGGGTGGGGGGGGGGGGGGGGGGGGGGTGGGGGTGGCGCTTTGTTTTAGGGTTGGGATGTGGGGATGACTGTGTTTTGTATGTTTTTACTATTTTTGTATTTTGTACTTTGTTTTTTAATGTCCTTTCTATTTTACTGTTTAATGTACTTTCTATTTTACTTACCTTACTTACCTGCCCAGGGACTACGGGTGGAAATTAGCAAATTGCTATAACCCGGTACATTACATCTTTCCTTGTTTTATATAAGGTTAATGTTCTTTGTACACTGTCCCTGTTTAAATAAACTAAATAAAAAAATAAAATAAAAAGTTTACTCTGGTAAACTTATAGGGCAATGTCTAGTGCAACGACTACATAGAAAGCATGTGACATACAAGAAACAGAAGACTGTATACGACAGTAGATAAGGATATGGGCCACCGTAGGAAACTGTACAGTAGGGATGAGACAGAGCGTACGACAGACAGTAGTTAGCACTAAAGAGTCAGTCAAAAAGACTCCACTGAGAAACTGCGGCCACCTGTTACAGTACCTGATCAGGTCCCCATGCAGCTGCAGGTACAGGTCCTTACTCTCCCCTTGGGCACACAGCTCCTCCACCGTGGTGCTGGTGGAGCAGAGTACCAGTCGCAGGTCCGGCTGTGAGGTAGAGGAGGTCTGGGGTCCTGAGGAGGGGAGCTGGGGGTCTGCCGCCCCATAGAGGCACACGCACCCCCGCTGGGCGTCCCCCTTCAACCAGTCCCGCTCCCGTGACCCAAAGCGGGTCTTCCTGGTCACACAGCCCCGACTCCCATTCCGCTTCATATTGCGCTGGTGGAAGGAAGATGGGCCAAAGTAAGCCAGTGCTGGGTCTAGCTTGCCATTGCACCGATTCATAATATAGGATAAAGAAGGACTCATCATCAGTGAAACAAAGTCCTCTGTACAGTGATAGGCCTAGGCCTATATGTTCAGCTGTTACATTTTTCAATGTGCACTTTCGGTAAGTCTGACTGACTAGCCAAACTGATTGCTTACAAAAAACATTGTATGTGTGTATTAAGTTACATCGTGCTGCATCCAATTCTTCATGCATCAGCTCAGATAAAGTTGATAGATCTTACAGATTACACTGTCTACATCCTTGGAATTATTTGTCTATTTTCTTTCTGCTAAATATGCAAAGTATCGAGTATCGAGTATCGAGACCATGGTAAATGTGAGCCACACAATACAGAACGCCACACCTTCCTGGGACAGCCTTCACACTGCCCTGGTATATATAACATGGGAGCAGGGTAACGGGACACAAATATGTATGCTGCAAGCAAACACCCTGGTAATGTGTACAAAACAGAAGCGGTTAAAAATCAGGTCATTAGTCACACTGATGATGTCATGCCACCATGACCTATCCTCCATTAGGTAAAAGCAGGGAGGTGCTCTTCCCAAAACTGTGATGACGGCAGACCTGGCAACTCCTGATGCAAACCCAGTGTGATAGCTCATCCCGTACGTCACAGCACCAGTACACAACACAATCAATCACAAACGCATACATCCAGACACAATCCTATCCAAAACTCATCAAAAAATATACTGTATACCTTGCTCCTTTACTGCTATGAAAATCATTACCTACAAGATCAAGAAAAGCGCTATTGGACACCAAAATGTTACCACAATGCTACCAAAATGTTAAACTGCTGGCTTCAAAAACAGATTTATAAGCAAACAATGCAGATGATACTAAAATACCTCAAACAAGTAGTTTCTATGATTATAAACCATTACAATTTCTGGAAACTGTTTGCTGAGCAAAATGAATATGAACAATACACAATCATGGCAGGTCGTACAATAATGTCTGATGACACACACACACGTGTATATATCACACACACACACACACACACACACACCTCGCCTTTTCAGGAAGTGTCAGGGCTGTAAAATGTACAATTGATACAAGACATGTCTTTTACTAGAGTTAACATCATGCATATGTTCACTCTAGTACAAGAGATTAATTCCCAGCTGCACTTTGAGGATGATGCGACATAATTTTTGAAATCCATGCTTGCTACGTAGCCACATCACACATATAAAGGGTCAACTCATGATGACATAATGGCGAAGTATCCTATACGGAAAACCAGGGTGGAATCGGTCATCAGAGATGAGATGTGGGCTGTTGCGCGAAGGTCTCTAGGCATTTAGCGAGCACTACTGTCCGAAAGTAGGATATCCTTTAAATGCATCATTGTTCAGAACATTCTCATCTGTGATAGACTAACGCAGTAATTACACTGGGATATCACGTTTTACTACCCCCCTATCAAAATGTGCATGTAATATCACAAGAACTGTAGGCTACTGATAGCTATAACGTTCAGTTATCAAGATCTTTTCTTTTTTTCCATAGGCGTTAATATTAAGGTTACTTGTAACAACAGGTGAAAGGGCTTCAGGTGTCGCTCTGCAACGAACGCGCATACACGTTATAATGATCTTAACAGTAGATTAGATTAACGTTATTGAACACGGGTTTGACATCTTAATAAAATCGAGCCGTCAAACACATGTCATTGCCACAGCAGTATGAAGCTAGCAAGCAAGCAAGTTGGCTACTTAAATCAAAGGGACACGCTAAATAACTGACCGTTAATAAGACCAGTCTTGTTTGGAAAAGCGTAAGACGAGAAAACAACAGCATTACAACAAAGTTAATTGCACATTTGCACAAGAGTCAGGTATGAAGCGATGAAAGGTGGCTTGCCGGCTATCGCACGTAGTTCGGCCCTTGCTTTATAACATGCAACGACACTAATTCGCTAGCCAGCTAGTTGCTCGTTGACTACCGTGTTTTCGCATACAGGATGACAGGGCGTGATGCGTAGCCTACCTTCAGAACTCGTATTCCGGTTCCACCACGCCAGGTCCGTCCGTTGTGGCAGTTTAGACCTGCCACTTGATTAGATCCAGTTTCGCAAAGCTCAGTGTCCAGTAGGACACGAGCAGAAGACCCGCTATCTTCGACACCACCTTTTTTCCCGTCTGGACTGGTACTCGGTACCGCCCTCGTCGGACTATCCTCTTCTTCCATTTTCATGTTCACGATGACAAGCCGAACAGAACGTCACATCTCATAAGTGGTAAATTCCAATGCACCCAGCACTAAAAAATCTCATTCTGGGTTGGTAAAACGCCATAACGAGACTGACCATCGGGGCTGTCAGAAGGACCAAATTAATAAATATTAGAGGGGCAGGGCTAGTTATTATTCATTGCGCACAGCCCAATTCGGAGGAGGAGTTTACTGAATTATTCATTAGAATCACGAATTTTATATTGCCCAAGTGCCCAACATGGGCTATTTGTGTCTGCGTCATATTTATTATAAGCCAATTTTTGAAGCCTGATATTCTTGATAATTCATATTTCAGAGATATTATTTTTCCCCCATTGGGTATTTTATAGTATAACTTATCATACAGGCTCAGAAGTCTTGGAAACATTAAATAGCACAGGCAGTATTAGTATTATTATTACCATCATCATCATCAGCATTACCATTTAATGTGTTTATTATTATTATTATTATTATTATTATTATCAGTATTATTTATATCTGCTTATCCTGAGCAGGGTCGTGGGGGGGGGGGGGGGGGGGGGGGGGGGGTGCTGGAGCCTATCCCAGCAAGCATTGGACGAGAGGCAAGAATACACCCTGGACAAGCTACCAATCTATAGCAGGGCACACACACCATTCATACCAATGGCCAATTTAGAGTCTCCAATTAGGCTACCTGCATGTCTTTGGACTGTGGGAGGAAATTGAAGCACTCTTTAATAAGCTTCAATAAAAAGTAATAAGTAATATCCTTTCAATACAACTGTTGTGTACATACAGGGTAAAGATCACTAAGCCTAATTACAAAACAAAAAAACTGAGCTACAAAGGGAATACCACTCAATGCAAAGCATGCTTCACCGGGCATCAAGGCTGCCATCGAGAATATCAATAATGTCTTTAAATCAAGCATAACCTTTCCAGAGTCATTTGAGTAATTTCACCTTCTGGCCTTATGAAAAGCCAGAGGTGTGCCCAACACACAACAGCACCCATGGGGTACTTCTATATAGAGTGAGGTACATGCAGAACACACTTCTGACTCGCTCAAGTTGTCTTTTGGATCACCCAGCACAGCCCGGGAGATTAGTAATTCAGTCCAGGCCCCCAGGCGATGCCGCTGGTGGCCCCAAAACATAATTCATTTTTCTTCTGTCTTGCTAATTCATGCTGCCACCATCACCTGAAGGCCCACTACTTCTTGACAGTGCAGAGGAACGAGACTCCATCATGAATCATCACAAAGGTGACTTGGGATACTCACTCACACCATACAGTGGGAAGGGGATAAAAAAAGGACCTTATCTTATCTGGTGCAAGGGTGGTTGATTCCCCCCAGGCGGTGGGCAGAATGCCTTTCAGTCCCACAGCCATAGCTCTGTCCCCATTCATGAACATGAACAGGGACCAAGATGGCACTGCTGGCTGAGTTCCTTGTGGCTCCACTGCAACACATTGGAATCCACTGCTGCTGTCAGACTGGGGAAGGGCCATGGAAAGTTTAAGGACATAACTACCCCACCCATTCACCCTGATGCTCTTTTGCAAGCAAACACATTGTTAATCCTCTACCCAGTACCTAAATATTGTGTAAATGATTATTGATTTTCACAAGTAGTCACTTATAAACAAACAGAATTCAAGACAGTCTATGTGTTATGTGTCTCATTGGTTGCCATGATTATATATATATATATATTACTTTATATCAATTGAATGAAAAAGTAAGGCAGACACCTGTACGAAAACTAACTCACTTAGGACGATAATTTATACAGTACATGTACAGTACTGAGATGAAAGCAGAGCAATCATTGCTTTTATATCAGCAAATGAGAGTGACTGGCAGGCAGGGGAATAAACTGGCACTTTAAAACCAAATAATTTTGTGGGGAGAAACACGACGCATGCACACTTTACTAAATAGCAATTACTAGAGTTTGACATAACCAAAATAAGATTTGTTGGAGATGTTCCTATATCATTGAATGAAAAACATTCAATCAGCATTTTGAAATCTCATGTATTGGTCCAACAAGTCCTACACTCACTCCAGCCCTGAAAACATTCAAATTTGAAATCCAGGTCAAAGTCCGGGGCTTGTCTATAATAACTGCATGGTTAAATCTTTCGGATGAGATTTTAAACCGAGATCCTGACTCAATATGTGGCCATTAAAGATCCCATGACACTTATCACAAAGACTAGGGGGTTCCCCAGTGTCCTGGCTAAATTCCCAACCTGGCTCTCAACCTGCCACCTAATCATTCCCTAGTTTAATTGGCTAAAAATTGGTCTCTCCCTCTCAACCTCAGCTGACATGTGGTATCAGCCCAGTTGTAAAAAAATTTGAGTAGGAGAAAAACACTATATAAATGCAAGGCATAATCATTATTGCCATTATCTTTTCCCCATGCAACATGTTTTAAGAATAATCATACATAACAGGGCATAATGTAACATTCTACTTACAGCTATGGACTGGACTTTGAATGCAATGGAGATAAAATGATGTATCCCTCCTGTATCATTCAATATTACTTGTGGCATGAATAACAGTATTCAAGTTTATTCACGTACTTGATAGCTGTTCATAAAAAAAAAAATAGAAATGGTAATTCAAGCAATTTTCATTCAACAAAAATGCATAACATTCTACTCAAACTACATAAAGTAGCAGCATGTTTCACAAATGATTCCATGTTATTTAGTTAAGATGTGATCAAAAGTATTCATGTTGCCACAATCAGGATTTTGGTCATACTCCTTTGACACTGAGAAAACACTTCCTGCCATATTGTACGAGCTCCAAGGACTGATTACTCATGAGAATTTCAGCCACTCCTCCTGGCACACAGGAGTGACCAAATCCTCCAGAGAAATTAATCCATGGAGCTCATAGAAAATGGAAGCGTTTTATCCGTGTAATCAAAGGAGTATGACCAAAATCCTGATTGCGGAAAAACTTTATGAGTGAATTAAAATTCAAGTTCAGCAAAAATGTGTGCTGGGTGAAACCAAGAGACTGTCTTGCGTTGCATGGGCTGAAACAGGCAATGCTAACACACAGGCACATTATCAGACTTAAATGCATATAGTTCCACAATTCCCAAGTTTCATCAACACATGCAACCCTGAAAGCACAGGCTCATCTTGTCAGATTAGTATTCATTAACATGTATTTAACAATTTGAATGAGGAGCACTGTACCTTTAAGAAACAAAAATCCAGGCTATTTAGATAAACCATTAAACTTCACAGTGAAGGATACTGATAAAAAAAGACATTCATTTTTCCAATCTTATTACTCCAAGGCCCCACCTAGTGGAGATTAGCAGATAGTGCATGCATGCACTTAAATTAAATCCCATCCATAGCGGGGAAGTGCAACATTTCAAAGATAACCAATCCACTAGCTAGTAAGTGAACTGAACAGAGGTCCTTGGGATCTCTAGTGGTAATAAAAGTATAGTTAATTTAAGCAGCCATCCAGTCTAAGTAATTTATAAGCACTACCATTTCTAATACAACAGCTCTGCCTCCCGGCTTGTTCAGTTTCTGTTCCCTCGCATTTAAACACAAATTCAAAAAACAGCAGCCTCCCTAAAAAGGCAATGAACACCAGCATTGACAATCATTAAAATGCTAGGACTGCTGAGACTTTATTACCATGTTGGTCAAGCAAAAGTAATAAAAATTCCATGGGAACATAACCAAAGTGAATGATATTATTTAATGAAGCAAAGGGAAGATTTTTGGGTTTTTTGAACAACCAATGCGGAGTCATCCAGCTGACTGACAAAAAGCACATGATTCATTATATTCTTGGCTAAATCATCAGTGATACCTGGGAAATTTTAATTCTTCACTGTACTTAAGGAATTTGGTTATACAGGGAGAACATTTTACCAAAAGATAATGGCTAACATTTTGTCCAATGAACCCATTACAATTTAATTTGAATGTCCAAAGGTCAAAATAAATTAGTAAATAAATATCACCAAATTCCAAAAAAAAAAAAAAAAAACATCAGAAAACTGTTATAAAGAAAAAGCCATGAAGAAGACAACTCAACTTACCCTCAGAAAAAGCCACATGTACAAATGTAATATTAACGATCCTGCAGGCCAGATTACATTCTAATTGTATTCCATTAGTTTTGGCCACACTGTGGACAACTTATGACATTGTGGGATGGGACATGTTCTCTTTTCAGCATGAACATATGAATCGCTGGCTAATGGGTGTCTTGTCTTTGAACATTACTATGCTGTGTACTCATCTGTAAACATTTTTTATACCCATCAGTGCTTAAAACACTCAAACCTTTCCCACATGGACACGCATACACATTTGCTTTCCCTTACTAATCTTTAACCAGGTCTGTTTTTTAATATTTCTCATTTTATTTTATGTATCCTTTTACAATTATATACATCATACAGGCAGCAGATACTATAATTTAGTTTTTAATGTACACAGGAAAAGGGAAAGCCATTTAATTAGGCTATCAAGATGTTGACTAAGAGCAATTTCAGAGAGTATACAGCTAGTGCCTCACTGGAACAGTCTTAGAAAACTGTATTTAAAAAGGGATGGGGGATGGGGGATGGGTGATGGGAGATGTACGCATCTAAAAACACTCACCATATACAGAAAAAGCAGAGAGTGCACCCAATCATTCACTCAACACAAACAAAACAAAAAACTAATGGATAAGTCATGTCTCTGCAGAAACAGAATTGGAGAGAGATTTCATTTCCAAAGCAAAGTTACATCTATTTGGTCACGAAAGTTAGATGTTAGCAAAGAAATAGGAAAGTAAAAAAATCCTACAAAAAAGGTGCTTCTGTACATGCAGTGCATGTAAAAGGGTTTCACACTGATGCCGGAAACATTTGATAGATGCGGTCAGGAAAACGACACGATGTAGTGCTCACTGCGCAGGTACATTTATGGAATTCACAGAAGAGAGACAACATTGCGGTGCACTGTCTGTTTCCATTAGCTCAGTTTGTATTGTAATTTGGAGATGTCTCGCAGCCAAGGAATCCACATTCATTCTGATATGGGATTTTGAAAAGCAGTTGAACACGTCCTAAACTGCAAGTTTATAAGCAGATGTAAAAGCAGTGGTCAAAGTCTTACGACTTACATCCTTCCTCTCACAACCTCAAAAGTCGGGACATAATCTCTGAATCTGGACTCACAATGACCTGACATCTACAGTGACCATACCTAAGACAGGTCTACTCCGGATTCTGTTTACAGAATGGCAAAAGGCACATTACTTTAGATTAGGCATTTCTAGGATATGAATGACTGTGGACTGACAAGAAATCAACTACGTGCCCACAAATTGAAAACAGAAACAAACAAAAAATACATTAAAATGTTTCCTTCCAAAAAAAAAGAAAAAAAGAACAGGATGAGAGAGGGTTAAGATAAAAGTTTAAGAGATAAAAAAACACAGAAAGCTGTTTGGTGCGTAGGACTACATTCAAGGCTACCAATACAAACTGATAAAAAAAGGTATTTTGGTGAAGGGGACTCTCAACCATTTAAGGTAGGTGTCTTTACAGAGTTCATTAAAAAGTAATGTGATAGTGCAGTACAGCTGCAGCTAGTTAATTATGGCATGAAGAACATAGCAACTAGTGGGCACAGAGTTCTTAAATTTACATAGTCTTTAGAGACCCATAATCAGCATACAGTATCATTTCAAACTTTAAATGTTACAATTTATCGTGGCTTCAGTCCATTTATTTGAAATTAGAAAACTATCCTCTTCTGAAGAAAATGATTCAGTCTAAATAGCAAACCAAACAAGTGACACAAATCTCAAATATAGCGCTCTTCCAATCTGCTGTATTAATTACCTTTTTCTGGTTTCAGCTGAAATTAAAAATGGATGACAAAAATTGAAATCAATCTTATAATGATTGTGCCTTTGGGCATTCCCACTGAATGAAAAGTTTTGCCAGCTAGCCTCCAACATTTACCATGTATACCACCAGGAAAAGCAGATTCTTTCATTCTCTTCCAAGAATAAAGATGTGCTCAATCTCAACCCAAGTAAATCCCTTCAGCTTTGTTCTCCAAGGGGTCAAAAACATTTTAGCTTTATACCAAAAAGCAATTTGCAAAGAAAAGTCATAACTTACACTTCACTGAAGAAAGACTGAATCCCTCAACAAGTGAATAAAGCTGAAAGGGTGTCATTACTACAAGAATGTAGCATCAGAAACCCACACGCAAAAAATGTTTTTTAAATTCACTGAAATCTCCAACGTAGCTGCAGGAATCTGCGCAGGGCAAATTCAGCAAAAGTGCATTTCGGTCCTTGGATCCTTCAGAACCACAACCCTTAACAAGAAAAACTGTATTGGGACCAAAGAACCTGTGCTTTGACCAAAAGGCTGATAATCTTTATTAAACAAAATAAGTTAAGATCTTGAGACACCAAAGTGGAAAAATGATGAAATTCCAGAACACCCAAACAGATTCCAGCCCAATCAGGAAATAGTACTTTCTTAATTCTGCATGGTGCACAGACTCAGAGAGAGATTAAAGTGCAAAATTCATTAACTTCAGTTGCAGTTCAAAAAGGTCAAATCATCGTAACCGTTGACTACAGATTCCAATAAAAAAAAATACAGAACACAAAGGTTGATTTAACCAGGACGACAGCTTAAATCAAGGGGCAGCTTACCACAGTCACCCAAAGGGTGAATGTCCATGACGATGTGTGTGGGAGGGAGGGGTGGCGGACAGTTCAGTGTGTGCGTATGAGGGACTGGGACAGCAGTAGTGCCTATGGAAGCAGACATCTTTGCAGATGTAGGTGAAACCCATCAGACGTATTAAACCGATATGTGATGGATGCTTTTGTTTTGATGCTGTCTTTGTGTCATGGTCAGACCTTCATCAGCACTGTGGTATGTGAGATGTCCACTGTCTCCCCACCGCTGCCCTGGGGGGGTAAGTCCGCAGTGGGGGCCAGCCGTTCGGTTAGAGGCCCTGTCCCACAGCTCCTGTGGCAGGGTCTTTAAGAGCACGGAGGCAGGCAGCCCATTACTGCCAGGCCTGAGCAGGGAAGTTGTTGACCTCAGCCAGGTCTTGCACAGCAGACCCTTTGTGGGTGTATGTCAGCTTGACCCTCATTCGCAGTTGTTGCTGGAGAAAAAAGAATATGAAAACAAAATTAAATAATTAATTATTAAACGAAATCAAACTTCACCCATCCTGTCAAATGCCACCTGACAGTATGCACAATTAAGGCAGGCTACATTTGTAAAGGGAAGGTGCATCCATTAGCATACGATGGAAAACGTGTATGGATAGCAGTGCACAAACTGAGGACGTTCTGCACTGTGACCATGCAGGCGATGCAGCAGGAGACCTTACCTTCTGGGGGTTGAGCACTTTAATGACCTGTGTGACAGTGCCCTGCTTGAGTGCGGGGACGACGTTACTGCTGGGAGAGAGGAGCTGCAGCTGGAAAGTCTGACACACACACACACACACACACACACACACAGACAGACAGACACAGACAGCCTGCGTGAGCCTTTCCACAAAGTACACTGCACACTGTAACCAAAGCCCCCAGTCTCAATGCTGCAGCTGTTCTCTATGGAGTCACACCATTCACATCACATTCACTACTACGGCAGTTCCCCCCCCCCCCCCAACACCTCTCCTCACGTTTCTCTGCACTCACTCAGGAGACGGGGCAGACGGGTCTGTTACTGTATTAAAGTAAAGCCGCTCACCTTTGGTACTGCGGCCTGGAACACGAACTCGGTCATCTCTGCCTCAGTGCTGTTGGAGGCATGATTGGTGATAACAGTAATATTTGGATTCAGATTGGACCTTTCAAACGTGAACTCTATTATTAAGCCATTCTTATTGTAAGCTGTCATCGGTGGAATACCTGGAGGAAAAAAAATTCATTCAGTATTTGGTATTAGTCTGGAACTGCTCGCCCCAAAACCAGAACTGAAAATCTTAAAGGAGGAGTTAATTTCATCACAAACACAAGAAGAAATGCTCATGGCCTTGCAAAGGCCATTTCCAGATGTAAACATGATTTTAAAAAACACAGGCAGCACACAGCGGAGTCAGACTCTCACCTGCAGCTACGTCATTAAACAGGGTCTGTGAGGAGAGGCCGTCCAGCAGGAAGGCAGGCTGGGAAACAGACATGGGCGGGGCAGCCACAGGGGGAGGGGCTGGACCCCCTGGGTAGGGTGAGGGGAATGACAGGGGTTTACAGGAAAGGGAAAAGATTACAGGACACCATTTTCATTCAATTTTCTTGAGACAGTGTTTTGCACACATAAGCACTGTACTGCACCATCTTTTTATAATCGGTTACTTCCAAGATGCATGGATGTGTCTCGACTACTGTCATCTTTAGCTGTATATATAATCATCGATTAAACTGACCTTTAGTCATTCAGTGACCTCTATAACTCAGATTATCAATAAGACCATTACCAATTAACACTAATTATCATTAGTTAACAGAAGATGCATGGCTATAAACCGGCTTTTCACAATGCAACGAAGTAAACCTACAAGATCCTTCATAGAAGGAATCTCTTATTTATAAAAGGCAAATACCCATGCAAAGTTCAACACAGACTGCATCACGAGCTGTGGTATTTTACACTTCTGATCCTAGCTTAACCTGTACAGTGTGTGATCCATGCCATGTAGAGGAATAAACACATGTGAAGAAATGACATATCATGCCACAAAGTCTATCTGGACTGGATTAGCCTTGGGCTCTGAACAGGATTAGGCTTTGGCTCTGGACTGGATTAGTTTTGGGCTGTAGACTGGATTAGGCTCGGGCTCTGGACTGGAATATTCTGGCACTCTGGACTGGAATTTGCTGGGGCTCTGGACTGGATTAGGATCAGGCTCTAGACTGGATTAGGCTTGTGCTCGGGCCTACCTGACAGAGACAGATCCCCCAGCAGGTCTAACAGCTCTCCTCCAGCAGAGACAGGCTTTGTGGGCGGGGCCGTCTGGATCACAGGCACTACATCATTCCCTCCGAGGAGATCTAATAGATCATTAACCTGGAACACAAGGGGGAAGGACTGAATACCCCCAATATTTATGCATGCACTTTTATTTTGCAATGATGAATTCTATAAAATAAAATCTAGTAGAGTCTTATTCAAGTATACTTTTTCAAGTCATGCAAATAATTCTGTCCAACCAGCAGGTGTCTCCATTTGTTAAAAATATCTGCTCAGTGCACATTCACATGTTATGCAAATACTGCTTGGCATGAACATACACACCAAGATAAATGACCAATGTCTGGAGGCATTCTGACTCCACAAATCAAATATCGACAGAAAGCAGACCAGGGAGGCCTGATTATGCTTCTCATACCTGGCCAGTGGGCTGTGGGACACTGGGCAAGCTTTTTGAGTCCAGTGCTGAGGGCTCCACCTCCCCATTGGTCTGCGCCGCTTCTGTGGGACCATTGGCGGTGGTCTTCTCCATGATGGGCATTCTCTCAAGTAAGGCAGACCTCCAGAGTGGGAGAGGAGAGACTCAGTCCAGCCACTGCCACTGGGTACTTCAGCTTGTAGCTACCTTTTACTATACAAATGCTGTTGTGGCGTAAAATTCCTTAAACTTTACTTGTAAGGACTGGAGGCCTAATCAAAGCAAAGTGTTCAGCTGAACACATCAATTCACTTGGTACATACAAGAGAGGCCTCTCTGTGGGCAGGTCTCAGGTGAGAGAACATCACATTTGAACATATGGAAGTCCTCTAACACACGAGTATGATCCATCGCCAGATGGATCCTCTCACTGTCCGGCCACTGGGAATCCATGCATAGTGTGCTGTACTTACAAGCTTGTTTGAATGTCAATGAAGAGAGGCAGGAATAACCATCCTATCAGACTGGGGAAAAGCCAGAATGGGTGAAGTGTGAAGACAGCAGTTTGATTTCAGCTCACCTCATGTGATCGTACTTCTTGAACAGGGCATTGTATTCAACCGCTCGTTGCTGCAGCTCCACATCTATGCTGCTGCCATACACTGACACAACCTTCTTGATTCGACTGCAAAGCACAAAGTTCAGCATCAAAGTACAGTTTGGCAAAATGAGGGATACTGCAGATGCAACTTCAAATACAAGTGAGTTCTGCATACACGGTCAAATATGGCACGTGCTGTGCTTCCCTTCTCTGTAACAGGTCTGAAAACTTGTGGTCCTTCTGCTCAAGTCACACACGTTCGTTGGGGCGAGCCGAATGAGCTTACTTAACACCGCTGAAGCGTGTGGACAGCTTCATGATCGCAGTTAGGGCGTATCCCCGAGTCACCGTGGAGGACAAGCTGGACGCCAGAAGACCTTCCAAAACATCCAGGACTTCATCCTCCGTAACCTATCATGCAAAGACAAGCAAGCTTGTGTGTCAGTACAGAGAAATAAGACCAGCCCTTTATCATGTTGTTGTGTGCCTAACTGCGGAAGGTACCTGGATAGGCTCCTCCTCCTCACACTGTCCTGACACCAGCAGGTCTCCATACTCTCCAATGCACCAAGAGCCAACCTGCACCAGCGGTTGCTGAACAAACAAAAAGAAAAGCCCATGACTACACAGTTGTCATTCTACAAAGGCCACAAGTGTGACTTATTCCCTTTTTTAATTTAAATGGGAATTTGTTTTCGGTCATCAACCATAAAGTGCACAACAGACAAGGTAAGGACTTATTCCCTTTTTAGACAGACAGCCGATCTCCCACTAGGCCGAGCAGGCAGATGAAGACACAGACAGACAGTGAAGGCGCACACAGCTCACCTGGGAGACGTCATCCAGCAGGGCCTTGTAGAGTCTCTGCACGGTGTACGCATGCATCTCCATGCTGTTGGTGATCAGCTGGATGAGGTTGGGAACGGAGTCATCTCTCACATAGCTCCCTGCCTGTAGGAACCACAAAGGCCTCATTTAACACAGGACACACTGCACTAAAAATGACATCACAGCCAAGGGAAATACAGCTGATAAATATCTGGAATTTAATTCTGAACGGGCTTCGCACACAAATTATATTATCGTCAGTGCTTAAAGCTAATTTTTAACATCATGAATGTTCAAAAGCATTATCTAATGGAATATGAAGTAAGCAAGTCTTCCAAATAACATGCTTTGCACCATGCACCTGAAGAGGAACTTAACAGGTTTAAAGCATGCTGTAAAACTGTACAGTGCAAACTTTTTAATAAAGTCCTGATATTAATTTGCATACCGTTGTCAGGACCCTCATGACCGTGTCTATGTGCCATCTTTTCGAAGGTGCGTACCTGTGATCAAAGCAAGCGTCAGTTGAATTTACAAAAAACAGAAAAAATTTACAAATATATCAACCCCAAGCTATCCTTCCTTGTGGGACTTTACACCAAGACATTGAAACAGGTTTACAGGTTTATCTTCTTAGGAAAGAAAGTTTATGATTGTGTCTTCAACGCAGTTAGCAAAAGATTCATGCCATCAGAAAATGAGGGTGTCAGCAAAGTCATACTCAGACGATGGATCACTCATTTTTTCATCACACAGCATTTCAATACGCCATTCATTTTTACAGGACGATACATTTCAGCTCACCTTGACTTAAACCTTACACACACAGTATGTCTCTCAACTGCATATGGACAACTTACGTAACAGAAAATCCCTCACAAGGTTACCCATTTTTTCCATTTTTATTTCACATTTTATAATTATGCTAGAAGGCTCTGTGCACTAGTTCAGCCGGTCTTACTTCTCCGCAGCAAGGAAGATTCCGGATGCACAGTCTGCTTTGAATTCTGGGTCACAGGAGTCCAGGAAGTAGAGCAGCTCCTTCATCATCCCGCGAATGTTGTTCCCGTTCACAAGAGCGAAGCTGAGCTCCATGGCTCGCCTGGCGAACAAAGCACCAAAAGTGAGCTTACATTCCGTACTTCCTCATATCAGGTGTCAGACGTGAAAAACATTCGATGCTTCTCGGAAAAGAAGTCCCGCACCTCTTTATTGACACATCCAGGTCTTTCAAACAGTCCACAATGGTGCTCCTGTGTCTCTGCACCGCATTGTGATCTGTCTGTACCGTCTTCAGCAGTGATGTCAGGGCCACGTATCTGAGAGGGAAAGGCACTGACTCATTAGCACCATCTTAAATCCACACTCGGCTCGTCTCCCAGCTAAATATACAGGACGTGACTTTTGCACTGTTTTAACAGTTAACTAGGCAGAGTCAGCTTTGCCATATTCCGCGTTCAAAGATACCATTTGTGTGATTTCAACACACTAACAGAAAAGGACTCACCTAATATTTTTGTCGTTATTCAACAGGAAGCGCCCCAAGATGTTAATTGCTAGGACCTGCAGTGGGGAAAAAGCATTTCTGTTTAAAACAGCTTTCAGCAGCAATTACACGTTACACATTAACAATTACGTTACCAGGAAAATAAGAGCATAGTTAGTAACCACAAACAAATGAGCTGTGCCATGTGTGGGCCCATTTATTCCTATTGGTGTATTCCCATAAATGGAGATAAAAGAATTGCTGACGTACCCTCAGTCCACTTTCTGATTTGATGTCCATTATGGTAAGGACTGTTTCGTAAAGGATTGCATTGCCTACGTTTTTACTCGTCTCTGTGTTGGTTGCGACCTGCAGAAGGTGAAAAAAAAACAAAACGAATGTTTGTAAAACATACTAGACAATGCCCAAATGTATGCAAATTTTGCACAAACACACAGCAAAAACAACAAATGCAAGATTAAACAATGGAGAAAATCTCATGTTTTACCTGTGCAAGGATGTCATTCATTGCCTCACTGCCGTCGTCGTCATTCCTGCCGAGAATTCTGAGCAGCCTCAATATCCGCACCTGAAACAGAGATCAGTGCGCCATCAGCGATGAGCGAATCCTATTAAAGGCCGATGGAAGCACGAAGGCCAGAGGCCAGTGAACGCAGGGCTCGGACCTGCAGGAAAGGGTCGCTGATGCCCGACACGTCGTGCTCCGGGGAGTATCCCGACATTATGAGATTCTTCAGGATTCTGACCAGCTGCGGAACCAGCTGCAGGAGAAAAGAGAGGGAGATGGTCAGCATGGCACTGGAAAACAAGAGGAAAACATGAGCCTTTGTGCTGGAAAACCTCTGTATAACAATTATTTTTAAACTAATGTCAGCACTATAAAAAAAAACCTGCACTAATTTTAACAAATTGCCTGTTAAAGTTTCCATTCCAATTAGTTACTTTCATGTTTTCCTAAAATGTGTTTATTGTCTTTAAGTCCATTAAATAAAAATGACTACATAAACTTAAACCATGAGTGTTTATTATTTTTTGAGATGTTACTTTTTAATGCAAGGAAATCATAAATCCAACGCTCACTGATAATATTTTCTTCAGTAATGATGTTCAAAGCCTTCACTGAAAACGTATTCACTGAAGAGTAAGTCATGTATAAAACATAGGTATTTCACAACACCCTCTGTCAGAGGATGCACCATTTGCATTTCAGAAAGCAGCTATTTCAAGACTTTCGAGACCACAAGAGCAAAAGCTCCCATCCTAATCAACTTATACTCTTTAGGAATTCTCTTTTTAACACAATTTTTTTCACAAACTACTCAACCATCTCCCTGCTGCAGCACTTAACTACGACTCACTGCAGAATTTTAATGAGACATGACTACGATCAGAAATTTGCAATCATATCTACAGTGTATAAAGATGTGGTTCCTTTGGCTGGGATGTCTGTTTCTATTTAGGCATTTGCTTCTATTATGTGTATGCATAGGTATATAACTAATATACACACATACACAGAAAAATGTATGTATACAGATTCTTATTTTTGAATAATTTTCCTTTTTACTGCACATACAGTTCTGTGTCTAATATTGCTAACTGTCCCTTGTGCTAGATGTCAAAACCTGGGGTGATCACACTACAACACTTAAGCTTTTCAACACATTCGCTTCAGCTTTTCGACCCAAATGGTGAAAAACATGAACTATAAATCCAAACTTGGAACAGTTTAATGAGAAATAAACAACAGTGAGGTATACATCATAAAAAATATCCAGATAATCTTAAATAATACCAAAAAATATTTCGAAAGCAATGAAAAAACATGACTGTCATCAATGACCATGGTGAAATGATTCATGTAAAAGCATGCAACCAGCCATGAACCAGAATGCACGCTTACCTTCTCATTCTAACACAATGCAGGAATTGTAACAGACAAATGACAGAGAAAATATGAGGTAATGTTAGGACGTCCCAGAAAGAGATTCACTTCTGTAGATTAAAATAATGTCCACATTATGAATGTGAAGGCTGGGAGCATTGGCATATAGAAATTTGGAATGGAGGTGCTGGACGAAGCCCAGCTGACACAGGACAGGAGAGAGGGGTTCATTGAAAACTGTTCTCCAATTTAAGTGTAAATCCACATGCAGATGCAACCCCAGGCTTTACAAGAAAAAAATACACCTTTAAATGATACTTCTGCAATACGCTAACTAAAAAGAAACGTGTACTCAAACAGTGAATGAAATGCAAATGCGAACTCAAACGCATAAAAATTAGCATCCATTCTATAATCCAATACAATGCAAGATCATTATTGTAAAGACCCTCTCACAATAAAACTTTATTAGCCTGAAGAGGCTAATGAGCCCTACATGAAGAAAGAATGGTGAAGACCTGTGTACAAATAAACCGAGTGTCACACCTTTCTAAAGTGAGAGAGCATGTCTGGACTCCGTTCACACATCTCTGTGAGCAGAACAACGGACGTGTGAAGAACACCTGGAAATAAACACATTAACATGAATCAGATTAGCACTGACTGGAGATTCAAAACCCAACCGGACCTAGTCATTCAGGAGAGAATGTTCATTTTTTCAGCAAGTCTTTTACATTATTTGCCCCAACAAATGATCGAACAGTCTCTTATCACGAAACATCTGACAAATTTATGGAAACAAATATATGTTTTGTACAAATGGAAGTGAGGTGATGCACTTCTGTGGTGCTGGCACAAGTTATGGGATTATGCTCTAAATCCCCAGCAGTGAAGCAGACCATGGAGGTGGTCTCTCCCAAACCCCCACACTGCAACCCGGAGTGAGTGACTCTGATGGCAGAGCATCCTCCGCCTCACCGTGCAATAGGTGATCAGCCAATCAGACACCTGCAGATCAAGATGTGCAGTCGTCCAGCACAATGGCTGCTGAGCAAAAAGTGTTCTGGAGGAAGCGGGTAATGGTCTGCACTCTGAAATTAATGAGGGGATGCTGTAGGGACAACAGCTTACAACTTACAACTGCAACTGGGAAATACTCAATATATGAGGAGTGAAAGGGGTTGTGGGTGATGCTCTCAAAATTCAAAAGTAGGGTGACCCCCCCCCACTCATCCCCTTGCCCATGACTCACCATGGTTCTTCTCACTCAGCAGGTTTTTCGTTGCTGGGAGGAACATCTCCATCAACTCTGGCACCTTCCTGATCACATGAACCGCACAGAGCGCAGCCTGGGCACAGTCAGGAAGAACATGCCCTTATCTACCACACCAGGCTTTACAGAACCATGTCAACTAAATTACAGGACTCTGTGCACTAACTGGAGCTCTAATTTCTAGCAGTAACAAGAACACTACAAGGCATTAATAATTCTTAACTATTCAAAATGATTCTTAATAAAATATAAAAATTGCTTACCAAAAGTAATTAAACCACTTGCATTACTTAAACATTAAACATTGAATAAATCACCCTAGTTCTCACAGGATAACCACAGCAGGTTCAAAGACTTGTTCAAGATATGAGATGCTGTCTGAGGGGAGAGTAGCTACCTTTTTCCTTAGATAAGAGTTTGATGTTTTGAGAAGCTTCTCCACCTCGCCAGCCAGATCACGACACATCTCTGCTGAGCCCATGCAGCCAAGCGTGCACAAGGCCAGGCCCTGGACATACTGAGTGTTGTGGCTTAAATCACTGAGGAACCACACAGAGCGATCAAAAGAGAACGAAAGGGGAGAGAAGGAAGGAGAGAGGGAGAGAGATAGAAAGAGAAGCAACAGCTGGTGACCCAGGTTTTGTGGCAGGTCTGTATCAAAGGTACTGTCAAAATCATATGAGGAGTGCTGCACACAAGCTAATTTTTTTTTTTTTTTGCAGTGATTAAATAATGTCCCTACTCATATCAACACCCCCACTAAGTGCTATGGATATTAACAAGATTCCCACGAGAACATTCAACTGAGAAGATAGTTATATTTTCTTACTTCTTGATGCAATTTGTCATTAGTAGATGGACGTCTTGTCGCTCATCTAACAGTAACATTGCTCCCAAATAGCCTATTCGCTTGTCTGTGAACTTCTGAGATGCAATCAGTTTTAGGCACTCCAACTGTAAAACAGACCCATCACTTTTTAATTATAGGGATAAAAATTTAAAGTACGTCCATAAAAATAGGAGTTACAAAAAATGTGTAAATTCAATAGATGCGAAAGCTCACAAGTCATGCAGGCTTCTCACCTGTCCAAAGTGCGCTGGGTAGCCCAGCATGTGCATATACAGGAGCTTAGCGACATTTCTACAGCGGTACGTGTTGTCCTCCTCTCTGAAAGACGACCGAATGGAGGCGCACTCTTTCTGGATCATTTCCCGCTCCTCCGCCTGGGTGCGAGCGGTCCGGATGGTCCGGATGAGCTC
Source organism: Anguilla anguilla (assembly GCF_013347855.1). Classification (NCBI taxonomy): domain Eukaryota; kingdom Metazoa; phylum Chordata; class Actinopteri; order Anguilliformes; family Anguillidae; genus Anguilla; species Anguilla anguilla. Next base: position 27,107,080 of record NC_049216.1, on the reverse strand, counting down.
CCGCAGCCTGATCGGAGCTGGCATCCTCTGGACAGGGAAAGACACAGACATTTTTTTTTTTTGGGTATATCTCTTTCACTGGCATATTATTATTCCTGTGCCAGATCTTAAAAAAGTTAAAGTCTCTGAACATCGCAGAGTTCCCAGCCAAGCTGCTTCAATTTCAATTTGGAGTGACGACCGAGTCGTGCTTTTTCACACTAAAGAACTCCAATGCCCTGTCAGTTAATTGTATAATTTCTGTAAATCTTGAATGAGGGAGGGAAAAAAAAGAAAGACTGTAGTAATTCCACTCCAGCCAAGTATCTCCAGAGGCAAGCACGCCTAAGATTTCAAACCACTTTCGTCCGATTAAAGATTCAACGGTGCTTTAGAATTAGCCAAAGCCAGCATTAACTGAGAATGTTACTTTGGAGTTGAACTCAGTATCACCAGCAAATGAAAACCAAATGCTCTAACAAACTGACTCAAAATATACAAGGGGGTACTCCATAAAGACACTTGACAGTAACATGCACTTCCTTCCCAACAACAAGTTTTTAGTCCTGGCCCCTGACCACTGGTACTGAACAAGGGGAACTATTGCAAGCAGAGTCAGCTACCTCATTCACGGTTTTCAACATATGAATGAAAGCCTCATCCCCATTTTAATTCAAGTTTAGCATCATGCTAATACATGACATGTACCTTGGATTGTTTGGGCAGTGCCAAGATTATCACATCATAGTACTGTCCTCAAAAAATGCAGAGGAAACATGGTATGCCTTTTTATAAAAGGAATGAATACATAAATTAACAATCGGTATCAGAGCTTTGTGAACACTAGTAGGTATACTAGTGGGGTAACGGTATTCGTACCAAACTGTTTGGTACAGGATTGCGGTTCGGCATTTGCTGCAAACCCAGTGTTGTTTTAACACCTGTGCGGACCTTTTTATTGAGGGGAACTTAAATTCTAAACTCTGAGTATCAAAGTATCTCTGGCCCGCACCATACGAACTGAGAGCCATTCAAAAAGGTGGTTTGCATTTTTTTTTTTCCATGCCTGAGTCTGGATCCCTTCCAGCACTACGAGAGAACCTTTTGCACATGGAAGAAAGCATATTCTAATTTATTCTCCATCAGCCCATTACATGTCCAAATAGGCAAAAAAGCACACCAAGTGAACAAATGAAATTAGAGCAAATACAGGTTTTGCCTGGTGGTAATGTGCTTTTGTGCAGGACCTGTTGCACAAAACACCAGTCCTCATTTAATCATTTTGGAGGTAACGGAGAATTGGAAATGCAACTAAAGTGTCACAAAGGTATAGCCTAGTCAATCTGTAATCCACAACTATTTAACTATTACTCGTTTGATTTTAAACAAAGATAGCCTAAATGTCAACACAATTGCAATGATTAGTATTTTACAAAAGACAAAAAAGGCAGATTACACTGGAGATGGTTTTCTACCTGCATTCACTAAAAAAGTTGCAAACATTAAGTAATCGCTATTATGGAATTACATTAGACTGGATTCTGCCAATTTGGCAAGCGTTAAAACATTGGCAAATGTAAAAATGCATCTCCACTATGTCTTTGCAACAGATTATCTTACACTTTTCTGTCATTGTAAGCATAGTATTGAGGTGTAGAAGGGGTATAGAGGGGGGCCAGAAGTTATTCTGGGTAACGTAGTGGTCATTACTCGAGCAAAACACAATCTATTAGACATCAGGGCAACATAACATTGATCCACTTTACTTAAATGTTCTTCATAAGCGGTCCACACAAGTTAATGACTGACTGTTTATAAACACCCCATAATATTAGTCGGGGTAAACTAACCAGCGTTAGAGGGTTCTCTGCCTATCGAGCAATAAGGAAGACATCGTTAGTCAACTAATTTACATCGTAGAACTTTGTCTGCCTCACTTTTTAGCTACTACATAAACGTTAATCTATTAATGATAGACTTTATATTTCCAAGAACACAATACATGCCGGGACTGCTAGAAAACGTGTTGTTCGTACATCGGAACCAAAATAGCAAATCTGTCAGCTCAATAGCTTTTTGGCCAACCAGATAATCTGTCAATTTGAACTCTACTCCCAAGAGTTTCTATCGTCCGCACCCTTTGACAGTCATTCTTGCTGAGCGAACGAGTTTAGAGACAACTACTTGCTAATATATACAGGTGGACTGGTTGGCAAGCTGTGTTACGCCAAAACACTGTGTCATATGTTGGATTATCCTACAATAAAATCGGACATTTAGCGCAAATGGGTAAAGCTACAGACAAATGGCCGTTTTCAATCAGGAAGCAGCTAGCTGATCCAAATAAAAGTTAGCTAGCTAGCAAGCTAACGTCATCGCTTGGATATAGTTAGCAAGCCTAGCTCAACAAAGTTACTTAGTTAGCTAACTGCTAAATAAACGGATTAACTCAAATGTACGTTATTTAATTTAGCTAAACGACCACGGTGTTTGGGTAGGAGGCTGCTGGATTAAAAGGCCCACTTTAACAACAAACCTGTTCTCACACACCACTGTGGTGCAGCAGTCTAATTCATCGTTATTTACAGCCTGATCAACTACCAAACTGACTCGCTAGACTAGCTGTTAGGTAGGCCTCCGAGTTGATTCTTATATTGAGTGGGTGTCCACACGGAAACGTATACTATACGTTTAATATCGCGAATCAATGTTTAAAGCTGATAGAAAGCCGAAACCCCGTTTAACCAACAGCCGTTAGCTAACGTTAGAAGCCAGTCGCAGAATATTGGTTAGCTACATCATAACTGGCTAGTGTTCCATCCCAATGCTAGCAAGAGAGCTCGCGACTAAATAAAAAATCAGTACTGTCACTGGACAATATTCTTACAACCAATCTTCAATATGTACATTGAACAATTCCTGGTTAAACTCACCAGCCTCAATAACACCAGGAAGAAACTGGAATTTTCTCTCTTTAACGGAGGGAGGGGGACAAACCTCACATTCAAAATGGCGGCTCTACCGGCCTCAGCACTGCTACCGCAGGCGGAGGATTACAATGTATGTCTCTCCTCCCACCAAACTTCACCGGGCATGTTTGAGGAAACGACACAGTTGAGCTCTAAGCATCGTAGGCTTCTGACTTAACCGTCCACAACGTGACTATCTACCGATAATGTTATGAAAACAAAAACATTCGCTATATTATAAGATTGCTAACGTTACCTAAACCATCTGACGGATATTGAGCAGGGAACTGTTGGAAGTCCCACAACAACCGGTACTGGGACCACACTGCTCTTCTTCATATCAGTGGTCTTGATAGGGACATAGAAAGTACATTGGTCAAATTTTCAGATGATACAAAACTGGGAGGCCCAGCTAATAGTTTGGAATCTACTAAAGTAATCCAAGAAGATGTAAACAAAATTGAGAAGAGGGTGGAAACCTGGATAATTATAATTATATACAGCCAAATGTAAAGTTCTGCATGTGGGGAATAAAAACATTAGGCAGGATTATTTTATTGGAGGAACAAAATTGTACCATGCTCAGACAAAAACTTGGGAGTAATGGTTGATCAAAGCTTTTCAGGTTCTAGGCACTGCTGTAGCAGTAAAAAAAAAAGAACAACAGGATGCTGGGATATATAGCCAAAAGTAAATCCAAGTAAGTTATACCTATTTTATACTATACATTTGTTAGACCATACAACAAGAAAGATATAGAGGCTCTGGAAAAGGTTCAAAGAAGAGCACCACATCGATTCCTGTTATAAAAGATAAAAGCTATGATGGAAGATTTAAGATGCTTAATCTCTTCAAGTTTAGTAAAAGGAGACTTTGGGGTGATTTAAATTAGGCTTTTAAATTCATAAAGGGGATTAACAAAGTGAACTACAAGAGATTCTTCAGGTTGAGTTCTATTAGTAGAACTGGGGGACATAAATGGAAATTAGCAAAAGATAAATTCCGTACAGATTAGGAAGATTTTTTTTCAAGCAGAAAGTAGTCAATGTGTGTTCAAATAGGCCTACATAACGTCAATGACCTGTTCTCATCGTTGTGTTCTGTTGTTCATACTCATTTCTAAGGTGCACACAAACCAATCCCATAAACATGAAACTAGGTCCACAGGCTCCCAAATCTGTATTTTGACCCATTTTATGAGCCATGTAACCAAGTTAGCCTGACCATATAGAAAATGTAAGCAAAATTGCCATTGGCCCCAGTATGTACAGACCCACAGAAAAAAACACTCATCTTCCCACAGAGCACACACCGGAAGAAAAGAAGATAACCAGCTAAAATCAACAAACACATGCACAACAGTTTCACGTAGATTACAAAATAGAAACCCCTCCCCTCATTTGAATTCAACTTGGACAGAAAAATATTGGTCACCAGGGCCCCATGCATCACCTTCCACTGAAGATCCCCTGACCTCTTGGAGAGCGGGAGTTTGTAAAGCACCCTCCACCAAAATCCTGCCATTTACTCTGTCACTGCTGGTAACTCTTCCACTGATGCTCTTTAACATCCCATTGGGCACTGATGTTCCTGACTTTTACCATTGCTGAATACAGGACATTCCCCTTCGTCTACTCAGAACTTCCCTTGCTGAGAGTGGCAAAGGACAGCAGCTTCCCTTCTTCCTCCTCCCAGCCCTCCATATCAGATGATACTTTCAAGTAGGAAAACACTGGTGTCTCCTCCCCTCGTGGCTTATTGAAAAAATCCAGTACTGGGCTAAGCAGTGAGCCCCGCACCTCACACCTCAGTCTCTCCATGAGACTTAATTATATCACTCCAGTCCTTTGCAATAACTGTCGAGGTGTCTTCCAACCTGTGTCCGCTGGCTGTCTCTGGTGGCCAAATGTAACAATTCCTGCTCTCACAAAGCGGCTCTGCATAATTTCTGAGCAGATGCAGGATTTGTGAGCGGTTGAATAATGAAATACCTTCTACCTGAAATGCATTCTAAATTCAGTACATGCCGAGTATAAATTTATGTACATTGTCACAACTTGTTTTAAACAGAACTCTGAGTTAGAATATATGCAATGCAAATAAATGTATAGTTTACAATTTCACAACAGGGCAAGATTACCATCTGAGCAAAAGTAAGACTTCAGCACTGATGATATGGTAACTGATATGATGGTCAAGGAGTAATGTAGTTTGAAAAGCTGACCTTGTTTTGTGACTTAAGGCATACATGTGGACTCACCTGATATGACTTACGTATTTTGATGCAATTCAACCATAATTTCGGGAAGTTACATATCACCACTGAAATGCAAATAAAATGACGTCACAGACTTAAGATATTTCCCTTGGGAAGTTCCATGCAAAATATCATAACAGGTGTACAAAAGTGGCTTTTAAATAAGAACACTAATTAGAACTATTATAACCACTATAACAGAGGCGCACACCCAAAACGCTTCTATAGATTAATTTAGCGGCTGTTCAGCGCTATCATCGCGTAATAGAATAGTAAGGCCTACTTTCAGTTCAAAACACGACCATTTGACCTCCAATCATTTCGCATATATCCCACAATTCCTTTCGGTATCTATGTTGACTTGCCATCTATGTATTCTGTATGTCAGTGGTTTCGGTAATGCACCTCTGCAGTACTCTGGCAGAGCGACAGCAACACTGTTTCGGGGCCACTCGGGGCTGCTCGGCGAAGAACATCTTAGCCCGGGCTGGATATTATCAATCAAACGTTTTTGTGTATAGAATGACCTGGTTTGTCACATCTATGTGGCCCATCACCAACCGAGTATGTAGTCAATTTGTGTTTATTTCACAGTGTCTATTTTAAGGGATTTTCCTCATTTAGCTAGCTAACAAGCTAGCTAAATAACCCCGACTCTTCATAAATGTAACAAGCCGTGTACCATAGCTGCCAAGGACTGGGCAGACAATTTATTAATCGGGTAGCCCATTTTTATTTTGTTCATAGGCACGCTATTTTTAATACTACACTCCCAAAAGGAGTGTAAGTAAATATTGCTATATATCGCTCAGGGAAATCGTCAAATCTGTCGGGGCTAGGAGGAGATTCGATTTTTTCCGGCCGGGGATAATATGTCCAGGCGAAAACAGACCAACCCCTTCAAAGTTAATTGTAGGTATCCCAGGTATTGTAAATGTTTTATTTTTTATCGAATCACCGTTTAGTTTATATGAAAAATAATGAATTAGCAAATTTTCCATGGATCGCTCCATTTAGCCAAGTAGCTTTTCATTATGCTATTCCAACCGGGACTATTGTGATCGAGTTTTCTTTGGGAATATTATAAGCTTTTCAACGCTTGTACTGCCTTAACATTTGCTAGCCTACTTGTAATTTGCAACTCAACTGTAACGACCGTGGTGCCGGTTATCTAGGAGGCTTTGGGAGGTTCGTGAGTCCAGTGACATTTTTGAAGCAATCGTGAAGGCACGCAAATGTGTTAGGCTTTCTTTCAGTGTTCAACTCCAGCATGCCAATTTCATGCCCATTGTCCCAATGATGCTATGTTATTGTCACATCTAATACATAAATATAGCTATCCTGTGGCATATGTCTTATATACAGTGATACATATTGGATAGCTAGAATTGATCGTCACATTTGTGGTACAGTAATGCCTATAGATCTACATAAACCTTTGTATTTGGTCGCACAACAATGTCAGTTGAATTTGATATAGGCTGCCGTGTAATGACAACCTGTTAAATTAGATGAGACTAGATTCAGGAACCTTATTCCTAAATTAACCATTTTATACGTGTTTTAAATTGAAACCATGTACCCGCTTTACATGAGACTCTGACACTGTATATTAAGTGATGTAGCTTGCTAACCAATGTTTTGAAGTTACACTGCCTGCTAATATACTATTCTAGCTAACTACATTGTAACTGGCGGCTTATGCGGATGGGCAGGTAATCTGTAGAAAGCAGGGATACCAGATTTATTTGAACATTCCAAGGTAACGTGAGGTGCCGATTAAAGAAGCAAAAACTGGGACGCTTCTTGGACAAATGAAAAGCTAGTAACATCAACAAGATAATGTCTGAAAAATCCCCTGTCCCTCCTAAAAATAAATAGAATGAAAATAAAAAGATAGGAAAAACAAATATTACCAGGTTGTCACAGGAGCACATCTAGCTATTTGAATCCAAAATGCCTGTTTTTAGTGACAAATTCTAATTTAAACGGGAACCAAACAAAATGAGGTTAATTTGAAAATGTTTAAATTAATTACGTTTACATCGGATAGGAAAATAAAACCCTAGCACTGCTGTCAAACCAATTTTGTCTGTGCAGAAGCCTTTGAAATACAAAAAAATACCCCTGTTATGCCTCTGCCAGGATCACACCTCATTTACCTGCAAGTAGTGAGGAACATACTATCATTTCCTTTATTTTGAGGACTCAGGTTAGCACATTTGGATTACAAATCACTCTGTGGGAAATATTGTTACTTATGGGTGAGTATATGGACTCAGTTGCTCGCATTTTGCTGACTGTTGTTTATAAAGTACTTAAGGTTAAGCACGTCAGGAGGACCAAGGTGGGTCAGTTTGGAAGAAGCTGTATTAACGAGTGTAGCTGCATGATTTGACACATTCTATTCATCACAGCAACCTCACTACCACATCTAATCAATTGCTGATATGTACATAACTCCCATGGGAAAGCCTTCCCAAAGGGTTGGTATTTGTGCTTCAACAGCAATGTAAGTATAACTTATAACCAATTAGGCCTACATTTGTATGCACACTCTTTTTTGGTTGATTGTTTCACTCATCACTTTTGATTGGATTGGGCGACAAGAATAATTGTCAAGAGCATGACAAGAAGCATTGTCACCCAATCATTGCATAAAATAAGCAAAAATAACTGGTTTTCAGGAGAAGGCATGACCAAATACTGAAGTACCAAGCTGTGAAGTGCTGCCATTTTTTTTACAGATAATCACAAGGTGCTCCTTGTTCCTCATTTCCTTTGCTTATGTCAACAGAAAAAGAAAGAATGCAAGTTAGGACGTGGCCAAGAAGGATGTGCAGTCTGGATTTGACAGTTATTTTGGGTGAAATCACTAAGTGATGTGACTGAAGCGAGACAAAAGGGGGTGACTACAGCTGCTGAGTAGCAGAGATGATGAAAATGATGGGCTCTCTACTCATTTCACAGTGGGCAAGAGCAGTGGCGAGTTTGAAAGGGGACCTTCCTAAGAATCCTAATCAGCAGTTTGACAGCATCACTCAGAGCAATTGCAAAACCTCTAATGTGGATCATATATTGGCCATATGTCTGTATATTTCAGTTCGGACAGCCTATAAATTGCTGAGTAGGCTGAAAGGGAGAGAAAGCAGCAGGAAGAGGAGAAATTTAATGGTCACTTTCTTGAGGCCAGTAAAGAGGAGGCTGTTTAAGGTGCAGACAGGGCAATGCAAGTGGATGCATATAAGAATCCCCTCAAGTATGACTCCTTAGGACTTCCTTCTGAGAGCCCCTCCATGCAACTATGAAAGATGGCGGCTGGTGCTAGCTAGTTTCTGACTTGAGCATTTCTGGCTCAACTTCTGTGGAACAAAAATGTATTTTCTTGGCTTGGAACTCTGCAGTGGATGTTTCCAATTTATGCATATCCAATCAAAAGCAATATTCAGCTAATCCAGCTATTGGCCTGGATGTCTAGCTATTTAGCTTGCTAACCAGGCACAGCAAGAGCGCAACTTTGTCAAAAGGGACCAAGTTAACCTATTCATTTATCCCTTTGTCAAAGGGGATTAAGTTAATACAATATCTATTCTTTCGAATCCATCTATGAAAGCCATTTAACAAATATATTTGAAAAAACAATTTTCAGTGTGAGACATTAGTTTGTAAAGCTACTGACTGATTATGGAAAGAGTTTTGCTTATGGTATCTGTTCAAAGGAATAGAACCTTGATTTTTCTACTTGAAATAATACCTATCCTCCTGTGATGTGTTAATGCAAATGCCAGCAGCCATTTCTTGAATGAGCAATTTCACTCCCCAAATATGAGGGATTCTGTCTAGTTTAGGGTGTACTATTTGTCCAGCAGAATGACAGTGAAGAAATGGATACCTGCAAGAAAAAGCTTGGTGCAGGGTTATTGTTTTTTGGGTTTTTTTTCCAGAATATAAAAGGAACACTGGTTAATGCAGTTTGTTGCTGATTGAAAAGTGGAGAGACACTGAATAATGCAGGGCATCTTACAAACCAGCTGTCAATTGTAAAATTTTCATTATGTGGAGTGTCACTGTGATATCACATGCAATGTTAAAGGTACAACACAGCCATCTTAATCATCTCTTGAAAACTGCTGATTTTGGTCGCTAACAGCTTGGCTTGCAACACTGCCTTTGCTTGTGACGTTCCCTGCATTTACATTTATGCCATTTAAGTATCAACTATACACACTATTTACACACAATCCATTTACAGAAAAAAAGTCAGGCCAAGTACCTCGCCCAGGGGTACAGCAGCAGTACACCACCTGGGAATCAAAGCTACCAGATTGACGTTGCACGCCCAGGTCCCTAACCACTGCGCGCTACACTGCTGCTCTTGCTATGAGAAAATAACTAGCCTATATTTTACTGTGGATTGTGTGGGCGTCACCACGTGTGGCCATCAGTGCATCGGTTTCTAGCACTATCTGTGCATACACAATTTCATCCAATAGGTCCACACGTAATCTTCAGAAGTGAACAACTGTCCTTCAAATTCCTCTTCTAAACCAAATGTAAAAACTGCATTGTATGCTGCACATATACTTGGGCATACACAATGTATACTGCACTAGTTTGGTTTACACCACCACTTGAACTCTATACCACCTACACTATTCTCCTCTCTTTGATTAACATTATGGTTTTACTAGCTACTGGAATTGCTTTTACATTTTTACATAGTGGATCCATAGAACATTAAACCGTGTTGGGCATAAGGGGCACAGCCTATCAGTTGCTGGTTTCATTTGTGGACGTGTTGAGGAAGTGACACCTACGCTCACATGCCACCCAGTACTGGAACATAGGATGACACAGGTTCATTTACTGTGAACTTGTGAAAGATGGACATTCATTTTGAAAATGGCTAATTGGAAGTAGCCTGCTGCACTCAAAGTTTGTGAAGCCAGCTGCTGTGAACCGGTTGGTTGAACGATTAATGTTTTGCTAGTTTTGTCAGTTCTCATATTGATACAAGAGTAGGCTTTGAGCCCTCAGGGATCTGAGGTCTAAAAACTGTCTGTTTTGGAATGCAGAAACCTTTTGCAAATCTGTTGCGATGGAAACTGCTCAATGAAATAGAATGTTTAAACTATGAAATATATCGAAACCTCTGACTCTGTTAGCAGTGGTGTAAGTTAGCATTAAGTTAGCATGTAGCATTAAACCACTTACATGCCATATTTCTTTTGACACCATCTTGAATGTCTTGTAAATGTGTAATGTAGGCTATGTGTCTCTTGCCAACTCCAGACATGGTTTTGATTGTACTGTAGCAGCATATGTAGTAGCATGCATGCTTTGTTAAAGGTATAGGCTAATCTGTGCTGGGAGGTTTTCTGGTTTTTGATAAATTCAGTCAAAGCCAGTAACAGCAATGGAAACATCTTTATTCCAGAGCTGCAGTTGGTAGCTTGAAATCAGTTTTATATGTGGAAATTCTTAATAGTCTCCAAAGCCAAATGTCAAATTAGCCAACTTCAATGCCACAGTTCAGTACAAAGATATTTTTTGTTTTTTTACATTAGAGATCATGCTTAGTTCCTTGATTCTGTTCCTTGCATAATTTGAAATTGTAGCAGTAAAATCCACACTGGTAGTACGACACCATGCCTTGGGCTAGTACTGAGTACTGAAACAGCCATTTAGACCCCTGCTCTTCACTGGAGAGTGGAGGGCTCCACAGAGGAGCAAACTTTCAGGAGAAGTAATATCACTCAATCAAGTGGGTAATGAGTTTGGGACAGGAATCATTTGTTCCCTCATTTCTCTGCGGGTAAAAATCAACACCGAATAGAAGACTGAGCCCCCATCGTTTTCACAATAATGTTTTCTGGCATGTCAGAATGGGGGTCCGAGTTCTATTGATTGGAGCGTCATTTTTTCTTTGTTTTGTTTTTACAACCAGCCCCCCCCCCCCCCCCCCCACACACAAACCACCTTCATTTGTCTGTTTCCCCACGAGTTTGCCTCTTTGTCTTGTCTCAGTGAGACTGCGTCGCCTCCTGCCTACAGACACACACACTCTGAGATAGCGTCTGAGTGACAGACAGAGAGAGGGGGGCGAGCGAGACAGATGTACAGACAGTGGGGGAGGGGCTTTTCTCACATCACTCACTGTGGCAGTGTTCTGTTCAGCCGGCTTGTCACAGCGGTTCGTAGTTTGGCACTCAGAAATGATCTTCTGGTTGAAAGGAGCCCTTTTGTGGCCATGAGAAATACATTGAAATTGCTTTATTTAATGCACGTCTGTTAAGTGTAACAAAAGAACCGTCGAGCCCAGTGAAATGGCGAGAGAAGGCCTCTCCCATCACGCCTGTATCTGCACAGTATTTCCATACTCTCAGGGCCATTACTGAAGGTTATAACGAGTCTCTGCCAAACGTGGCGTCACTGAACGGGCAAAGCACAATTTGATTGAGTCTTGATGAGGAGCAAGAGGAAGTGCATGTGACTGCATAAGAGTGAAGTCTCTGTCATTTTAGGTTCAGATTTTACCAAGCAGAATAAAAGGTGTGAAATACTGTGGGCTCACTTAGGGAGCAGGGCCAAAGCTTCCCCTTGGCTGGACATAGCAGCACTGGCCCGCAGAGCACAGAGATACTTGTGTGGGTGTGTCATTAGCTCTGAGGAAGAGAGTAGCAGGTCTGAGAACTATGAAAGGACAACTAAGAAAACTGTCTACATATAGGCTAATAAAGGATAAAGTCCAGCGATTCCATCACAGAGGGTAGGACAGTTAACCCCATAATTAGGATATTTATATATCCCTATTCATTACTCTGGACCCCAAAAAAAGTGCTTTCCCCCAGGGACATATAGAGTACAGACATGGATCAGGTGCAATATGAATTTAAACAAGTGTATCATTGTGGAGTTTTAATTTCTGATGAGTTCTTTGGTGTTCCTGACTGTACAGGCTCAGAATCAAATGCCTTTTCTTCCTGCTGAGTGTCTAAGATAAGGATCTGAGGTAGTGTATGATAGCTCAGTACTATAGTTATACCAGCGCATGATTTTTTTAGACACAGTATTATAGATGCAGTTCTTATTAGTAGTTTGCGTGTGTGTGTGGGGGGGCGGGGGGGTCGCTTGTTTGGATTACAGAATGCCTTCCTCTCTGAGTACACGCACACACCTACACTGTGCTGTACCAGACAAACAGAGAAGCAGAGCTTTGAAACGCACCGTAGACTGTGGCGAGTGATGCCGATATCCTTCTTGTGGTTTGTTTGGCTGGGTTTGCTGGCAGCGCTTTGGTCCCTGAGGGGAACAGACAGGGCAGAGCCTGGGGAAACAGGAAGAGAGCGAGGAAGGGGCCAGGAGAGAGCCATTTTACCATGTCTGCAGGAGAGCAGTCTCCACAGGGGAACGGCTGAGAGGGCTAACAGGCCTGCGCTGGATCTCTGGCTTACAGGCAGGAAACCTACAGGAGCGAAGAAGGGTTGCAGCATGCCAATCAATAACAGCGTGTGTGTGTATGGGGTGTAAGTGTGTGTGTGCATGTATGTGGGGTGTGCATGCATGTGTGTGTGTGTGGGGGGGGGGGGGGGGGGTGTGAGTATGTGTGCGTGTGTGTCTGGGGTTTGTGTGTGTGCGTGCATGTGTGTGCGTGTTTGTGCGATGTTTCACTTCTGTGGGGTTTGGTGTCTGGGTGCATATGTCAAATTGCTCAATGTACTGACCTAACATCATAGGACTTATGCAAGCATACCTACGCCTCAAAGCGTTTTCTATGCGTGTTGGCACTGCAGTTTCTGTGCTTCAGTTGGTGAGTCTGGGCTCATTCCGTCATATCTTTAGTCTGAGTGTTAAGTGCTGAGCCAGCAGCGTCTGTGCTGTATAATATTCATGCAATTGTGGTGCAGCAGGCTCCACACTGCAGCAGCACAGCAGCTCTTAAACTCGTTTGAGACTCACATTCACGTCTGGGTCCTCTGAGGCCCGCGGGGCTAATTGAAAGCTTCCATCAGTACTAGTGGGAGCTGGCTTTGCCTCCTGGCTTTCGCCCACGTTAAGCTCAGAGCATGCAATCTGTCCAGCGTGCCAATCATGCTGACCGCCTCCCCTCTGGCCTCAGGGCTGTTCCCCTCCGTGGGGCTGGAAAGCCCTGAGCTCGCTATGGAGATGGAAGGCAGGGACGACTACGCCGAAGACAGCGAGTGCCACAGCAACAATTCCCAAGAGGCCGAAGAGCAGGACAGCGTGACAGGTAGCTAAGCTCAGAGTCTTGATTTAATTGATTAATTTGCCTTCATCAGTACATCAGGCATCGGCCAAAACTTCTGTTTGGGTCATATTAACGCATGTCAAATGAAATTTTTTTCTATCATATGTACTTTTGAAGAATTTTTGCCATCAGTATTTTCATTTTAATTTTAAATTGAGCCAGGGTCAGTACCTTTCCCAGTGAGGATAGTTCTGCACTTGAACCACAGTAACAGGCCACCTGTGTCTCTGTAGAAGACAGTGACAGCTACCTGGACAACCCTGGTGAGGACTCGTCCTCCAGCACCTCAGCAGACGACAACATGACGGGCACTAAGAGTGGCCAGTGCCCCCTGCAGGAGGGGGACGTGAAGGAGGTGAGCACAGCCAGGGGACCCTGCGTGGGGCTGGAGTCTGCGTCTCCTTAAACAGCCAAAATGACCTTTCTGCCTGCTTCCTGTCACCCTTCACATGTTTTATTTGTAACCTCACTTTGCACACTTGATTCCTGCACTGCTGTTCTTAACTCAGATCAGTACCTAGTGCCATATTCACCTGGTCACTGAAGCGGGAGGGAAGGACTCATACTGTCCTCTGTTCTGTCCTCCTCTTCAGTCTGGTCCAGAACTGTCAGTAGAAGCGGTTTTCTTCTGATAGAGCTATCGACAAATGACCAGCAAATCAGAACATAGAACAAAAAAGGGAAACAAATTAATTTTATTGATGTCCGAGAACATTCTTAAATCGTTTCAGTCCTCTCCAAAGCACTGTTCTGCATGGCAACAGGTGCTGAGACGCATGGGTGCATGTTAGGGCATTTCATTTGCTTGTCACAGCGCTGACCAGCTTCAAAGAGCAGTTCTATATCCTCAGTCATTTGTAATCCTGGTGCTCAGCATGTGTGGGGCCAAAGGGAGATAACAGAGCAGAAGCATGCCTCTGTAATGCAGGAGAGATGCTGTACTCACTGGATGCAGGCGGAAAAGCGAGCTCTGACAGTGTGCTAGCGTTGGACCATCAGTGTGCTGTGGCCTAACATCAGGCAGCTGTGTAAAATGGTGCCTGTGGTGTCCTGCAGGAGAGCGAGGAGTGGGGAGACCTGGCCAACGGCTACTTGTGTCCTCTGTGTACGCTGGAGTTCAGCAGCCCTGAGCAGCTCATAGCACACGTGTACCAGGTAAGCACCTTTCCAGCTGCGCAATGTACGCCATCTGTCAGGATACCACTGTTTTATGTACGTATTCGTATGTGGTACAGAGCAGTGCGGAGAAGGTGCAGATTAGGCCTAAAGAGAGGGAGGTCACCGTGTGAACAGCGCGCTCTCCTTCCTCCTCCTCAGCACACGGCGATGGTGGGCGGCAGCAAGAGCTACGTGTGCCCCGTGTGCGGACGGGCGCTCAGCTCGCCGGGCTCCCTCGGGCGCCACCTCCTCATCCACTCCGCGGACCGCCTGTCCAACTGCGCCGTGTGCGGGGCGCGCTTCACCGACACCAGCAACTTCAACAGGTGTGTCCCGAACACGCGGGACCCTCTGCAGTCACACGCACACTTCACACCTAACAGACAGAAATAAAAATCTTTATTTCACTGTGGTTTGGGTGGCAGTGGTCAGGCTTGGCAGAACAGTGAACAGTCGCATATCGCTGGTTAATTCTTTGAGGGATTCATTTTTTTTTGTCAAAGCGACTTACAAGGCCTTTGTGGCAAATAATGAGGGTAGCTATGGTGACCAGAGCATAGAAATAGAAATTCAGCACAAAGTTGACTAGACTCAGCCACTACACAACTGTGAGAGAAGGACAGATACTAAGCGATGAAACTAAACACAAGGGTTTTTGTACTAATGGATATTACACTAAAGCACAATTGGCTTATTGAATTGGCTTAAGTCAATGAATATTCCTGTCTCTCCTGCACTTCCTGTGTAGATGAATATGCCCGTCTCTCCTGCACTTCCTGTGTAGATGAATATTCCCGTCTCACCTGCACTTACTGTGTAGATGAATATGCCCGTCTCTCCTGCGCTTCCTGTGTAGATGAATATTCCTGTCTCTCCTGCGCTTCCTGTGTAGATGAATATTCCTGTCTCTCCTGTGCTTCCTGTGTAGATGAATGTTCCCGTCTCTCCTGCGCTTCCTGTGTAGATGAATGTTCCCGTCTCTCCTGCGCTTCCTGTGTAGATGAATATTCCTGTCTCTCCTGCGCTTCCTGTGTAGATGAATATTCCCGTCTCTCCTGCGCTTCCTGTGTAGATGAATGTTCCCGTCTCTCCTGCGCTTCCTGTGTAGATGAATATTCCCGTCTCTCCTGCGCTTCCTGTGTAGATGAATATTCCTGTCTCTCCTGCGCTTCCTGTGTAGATGAATATGCCCGTCTCTCCTGCGCTTCCTGTGTAGATGAATATTCCCGTCTCTCCTGCGCTTCCTGTGTAGATGAATATTCCCGTCTCTCCTGCGCTTCCTGTGTAGATGAATATTCCCGTCTCTCCTGCGCTTCCTGTGTAGATGAATATTTCCGTCTCTCCTGCGCTTCCTGTGTAGATGAATGTTCCCGTCTCTCCTGCGCTTCCTGTGTAGATGAATATTCCCGTCTCTCCTGCGCTTCCTGTGTAGATGAATATTCCCGTCTCTCCTGCGCTTCCTGTGTAGGGAGAAGCTGCAGGAGGTCCTCGGCACCGGCAGCCTGGAGAACAGCGGCAGTGAGGATGCGTGCCCCATGTCGCAGTCCCTCTGCGGCGCCTCCATGCCCGATTCCAGCCCGGGCCCTGCGCTCCCCTCGCTGCCCGACAGCCTGCTGTCCTCTGCACCCTCCCTCCCGTCCCTCCCCGACTCCCTGAGCCCCTCCAGCGCCGGCCTGCCCCCGCTGCCCGACATCCTCAGCCCCATGCCCGTGTACCCGGCCGGGGTGCTGCTGGTGTGCAACAGCTGCGTGGCCTACCAGCAGCTGGTGGAGGCGCAGTCGCCGTCCATGCGCAAGTGGGCGGCCCGGCGCAAGAACGAGCCGGTGGAGGCGCGCATGCAGCGGCTGGAGCGCGAGCGCACCGCCAAGAAGAGCAAGCGGGCGTGCGAGTCGGCCGAGGAGCGGGAGCTGCGGCGGCTGCGGGACCGCGAGGCCAAGCGGCTGCAGCGCATGCAGGAGACGGAGGAGCAGCGCGCCCGCCGGCTGCAGCGCGACCGCGAGGCCATGCGCCTCAAGCGCGCCAACGAGACGCCCGAGAAGCGGCAGGCGCGGCTGGTCCGCGAGCGCGAGGCCAAGCGGCTCAAGCGGCGGCTGGAGAAGATCGACCCGTCGCTGCGCACGCAGATCGAGCACGACCCCGCCGCCATGGCCGCCCTCACCGCCGACATGAGCCTCTTCCAGTTCCCCTGCCCCATGCCCTGCCCCGCCCTGGACAGCAGCCTCTTCATGAAGCTGCCGTAGCCGCCGACGCCGTCGCCCTCGGCGCGCACAGCCCCTAAGGAAGGCCGCACGAGTCTTCAGACTGGACCAGCCGAGCCACGATGCAACCCCCCTGCCCCGACGCTGGAGGCGCTCGTGCGCGACTATTCCTGCCTGGTCTACACTGCTCGACTACAGACACCTTGCCCATCCAGACAAAACATGACTCCTATATTAATGACAACAAACAATGTGAACTTGTAACAAAACAAAGACAGGGTAAAGACCTTATGGATTCTGTTATAAAGAAGCATGTTTTAAAGACATTATGCTGTTTGTTTGTATTGGACTGATGGACCTACAGGCCTGACACTCCCCCGCAATGGACAGCAACTCATCCCCGTTGTGGGAGAATCGGTTTGCACACGGACCTACAGGTGGTGCGAGAGGGAAACGCCCACTCTCTTCACCTCCCCCTGCTGTCCGAATCTGCCAGTTCATTGGCTGTTCCTCCCGTACGCTGCCAACGTGAGTCACCTGCCAGCTCATATCCACTGAATCTTCTACCTCGCATTTGGGCCCTGGCACCGGGCCCTGGCAGTGCCCGTTCTGCCCCCTGGCCTCGTTTTTGACTCCCTCGCACCCAGACAGGCCCATGGGACATTGGCTGTTCGGGCACACACACAGACACACACACACACAAGTTCACTTTACAATCAAGGCTGCGTCAACTCCCACCTCCTCTTCCCAAACTACCTAGCTCACCCATCCCAGGATGCCCTTACTTAAGGTAGAGACTACCCTCTCCTTTGCTAATATTCAGTGAATCTCTATGTGGCGCTCTAAGAGAGGATGAATTTAGTGATTTTGAATGTTTTTAGTTTATAACACCCACACACCACCTCAGCTCTTTCTGTACACTACAGAAAAAACAGCAAGACCTGCGTTTCTGGTTCTGGGAGGGGGGGGAGGAAAAATGCAATTCCTCGAAACCCCCGCTAGCCTCTCCTAACCTGACCATTCTGTTATCTTCTCCATAAGCCTTGGAGCTCACTGCCTTTACCGGTCACATTGACCCTTCTGAATCCAGTTTGCACATAGTGTACCCACTGCATACAGCCTCCGGTTCTGCCGAGTCTTTCATCTGGATAGAGGAAGTCTATCACTCTGGCATTCATCACATTGCAGAGGAGGCCCGTTAAAATGCAATTTTCTTCTGCTGCTCTTAATACTGGTTATTACCTCGGTAAGCTCAGTCGGGGCCAACGTCTAAGAATGCCGTTTTAGGTGATGGCATTGCCTTCATCACAAGGTTATCGTTATAGTTCTCCCATGCCACTTTATCAGAGAAACTGTTCAGCCTGAGATAATCACTCCTGGTCGTCACGATTGGGGGGTTATTGGCTTTCAACTGCTGAGGACTTCTTTAGACGTCCTTTGATTGGCTGTAATTTTTTTTTTTGTTGTTTGTTTGTTTGTTACTAAAGGGTTATTCTCAATATGGTATGTTTGTAAATGTAGCTCAGTTGAAATGCATCTTGACCATTTAGCTTGAATGAAGCTTAAATGCAACAAAACACAACAAACGTTGAAAAATACATGGGAAATGAGACTGAAACTGTCCCAGGTAATTAGAATTATTATTCTTTTTTAGTTAATTTTACATTTTTATTTTTTATAGCAAAGTTGATACCTCGGGTAGGTTCTAACTGTTATGCAACAGGAGTTTTATTCAAACCCATGGAAAAATCTACTTTAACTATGCAGATAGTGATTTAAGAAATGGACACGAATACAATGAATTGTGCAACTCAGGCAATGCAGCATGGAGGACCTTTGAGTACTTAACTCAGCACCCTGGTGCAAGATGAGCTATTAGGGTGACTCTTCTTCCTATGCTACAACCATAATCATATCAAAGGTGTGGTTATGGCAAACTCTGTCTCCCCACGGGCCCAGTTTTAAGTATTTGTGTTGGGTAAGATACGTGCACAACCTTCATCACATGCAACAGAATTGCACATCCACATTTACCAAACCTGCATTCCGCCTAAGTGAAACGTGATAAAACTGCAGGCTGATGGAGTTTTCTGGGTAGTCTTAAAAGCATATGCATTTCTAATGCAAGACTGCAAACACTGAGGGGAATATGCAAATACATGCATATGAACTACCTCACATGATCTCACATGGCTGCAAATTCATAAAAGATTATCAATTGCATATTTTTAATTGCCTGGGGAAAGCACTCTTAACTTTCAAGCACGAGAGCATTGCCACGGCTGCTGTATTTGTTGGGAAATATGGTTAGCATTGAAGAGAACACATTTGAAAATTGTTTACTACGTGACCTTTTAAGAGATCTCGGGGGGGGGGGGGGGGGGAGGTAAAAACCTATGGGCTCCCAAGTTATGCAATACTGGACGAGAGAAAACATCAGACGATGCCACAC
This sequence comes from Anguilla anguilla, assembly GCF_013347855.1. Taxonomy (NCBI): domain Eukaryota; kingdom Metazoa; phylum Chordata; class Actinopteri; order Anguilliformes; family Anguillidae; genus Anguilla; species Anguilla anguilla. The sequence goes on along the minus strand of NC_049216.1, from coordinate 27,087,798 downwards.
AAAATCACCATTCCAACTACATGGGACTGCCTCACCATTCTACGGGGCCTTGCGTCTGGCTCATACCTCAGTGAAGTTTACAATGGAGCTCACATCTCATGGGAAGTTTCCGTTGAGTTGTCCCCTGTCCTGAAATTAAGATGTGTTATCAACACATTCGCAAGAGTGTCTCTGTTAATTGCAGTAATAATGTTAAAGCTCAGATTTGCAGATTTGTTCATTTACGTGGTTTCCTTTAGTAAATACTGTACCAAATCAAAAATTTGTGTGGACACATTTTTATAGCATCAGTTAAATTCCCTCCCAAGTCTCCTAGAACATATCTGCTCCAGTTCTAGGGCGTATCCAGTGTTAGAATACAATTGAAGAGACAACAGGGCCTCTGAATAAAGAACTACTGTAACACATACTCCGTTAAAAATGTCAGTTCTGAAAACTACCAGTACACCTTCAAAATGTTTTTGCCTTTTTGTTTTGCTTATTTAGAATATACATATATATAAATTATATATATATATACACACACCAACTACTGTACATTTCAAGATCTGTGAAATCATTGTGACAAGGCTATTGAGTCAATGTGTTATACTTCTCAAACAATTGTGTAAATTTAACGATTTTATTTGAAATGCCACAGAGCATTTTATGCATTTGCAAAGAAAAAAACTCTATGAAGACTTTTAGTGCTGGAGTGGCTGTCAGCGTAACCTGGAGTTACAGTCTGGTGTAGGTTGATACTGCATGTCGTAAACTGCATTTGTTCTAGGATTGTTACATATGAGCTAGTGTTCTGCTATTATATTGCCTGCCTGTTTTTGTTAGAATTCAAAAAATGGGGGATTTTACAATATTGCTTAAATTCAGTCATTTTGTTACTTTATCTGGATACTATTTTACTATTCATGTTTACAAAAGAAAAGTGGCCAATACAAATGGAGAAAATATGAAGGGAGAACATTATTTATGATAGATCCGTCGCGTCACGTGTTGTGAATAGCCCCAAGCGGGGAACCACTCTGTTACTGGATTAACAGATGTATAGATTATAACGAAGGCGAGAATAGAATGTGAGAATAAACTAACATTTTCTCTAATGTTCAGTGCTCTCTGTGGCTCCGGGTCTCCTTCCTTTCTAGTTTAACCTCCCAACTAGAGCCCATTTCCACATAGGAACATGCCATGTTGAAAACCACTGGGTTCCTCAATTCCACACATGGCACTGTGTCCTAGCAGGGCAAGACAATGGAACAACCTGCAACTTGCATATTGTCAGAATCATCCCAAAACAGACCACAGCTGAATAAAAACAGCCTTTAGACGGGGACACGGTATGCAACAGGATATGATGACAAAGGTGAATGGTAAATAAGACGCTATATTTTTTCCCTTTGTCATAAAAGTCCTGTCTTTGAGGCTAGCATTGAAGGCTCTTTCATAAATGAATTCTGACCACTTGGAAAGCTACATAAAATGGTGCTGTGAGAACGCGTCTCTTTTGTTGGTTTCCCCTGGAAAAAGGCATCTTGAAACATTTATATTGATATTAATGTAGTGCTTATTCTGCCCATCAGAATAAGACTAGTCTATTTTATAAATTATATAGCAAATTATAGAACAAGTGGCGATATTATAAAGCACACGGGCATCACACACACAAGCACACACACACGTATGCACACATGGTAGAGAAGAGAAATACTACACCAGAAGATTAAGCATATATATATTATATTATACTGTGTTTACTTAAACATGATAAATGCAATATTTCATAAGAAGTTAGCTGTAACAGTAAAAATACAATATTTTGTGTCCTTAAGTACATTGTGTTAAAACAGCAACAAAAAAACAATTCAGCTCTAAGTTCACAAAAAAGTACAAATATACAGTACAAATCTAATTTATTCAAAACGAGTACAAATAAAACAAAATATAGTTATTAATGCTTTTGAAAGTTCAGGTAGGTGTACGGTACTTTAGAAAAAGGGAGCACTTTGGGTTCACAACTATAAGGCTTCCGATAAGAATTAATACATATTGGTACAGCCATAAGATATTAAAACTTGCTATACAATGTTTACACAACCTGGATTATATTTGAGGATTCATATTACATATACATCATTGCATATATTTTGCAGTTTTTATGCATTAAAGATGTCCTTTCTTATCAGTGTATTACACATCACATAAAAGCAGTGTCACATAGTGCCAAAAGTACAAGTTTAATCTGATATTACAAATGATTAATTTAAAACTCTCATGATATAGTCAAACACCGTTAACCAAACTTTAGCTGCCCCATCACCCCATTTCAACTGGGTTATATGCAAACTTTCCTCTGAGCCATTTCTAAATTGAACAAATGCTGTTTGTTTCCACAAGATCTACTAATATGCAAAGCAGCACATTTACCATCACTACTGGGAAGAGTCCGCTCTTTGTCACACAAACGCAAGACTGGACATTATGTTTACATTAAACAGGGTATATGTAAATACCTTTTTCTGAAATGGCAACAAAACAAAAAAAAATTGGCAGGAAATGTCTTTTTCTTCAACTGGTTTCCTATTTCTCAGTCTGAAACCATTCCTGGCACTCTGCGGACAAAACCTCCTCTACCATTTCCCAGAAAACAAAAATGAAAAAAAAAAAAAAGTAGGCAAAATACTAGTCACTGTGAAAATACCCAATCACCCCCTCCCCCCCAAAAAAAAAAAAACTATCCAAAAACTAACTTAAGTTTTAACTTTTGAGTGTGAACACACCATTTGTTCCATGACTGAACAGTTGGCCACATTTTTACCCCCCATTTCAAAACTTCACAACCATTGTCCATTAAATCTTGTGGAAACAAAAGTGCAGAGACCGAACGCACCTCAGCCAACACCTTCACTTTCCCTTATGCATATACTCTATCAGCCAGCTATATAAAATGCTAAAACTTTCATACAATATAAAAACAAAGGAAACGTTGCTTAATGAAGGACTCTTGTAATATATTGAGGGGGAAGAACAAAAAAAAAAAAGAAACACCTGCCAATCATTCACATGTATGTTGTGGTTCGTAAGGCATTATTGACAAGCTTGATAATATTTTTTTTAAGAAACGTCCTAAGCATGCGCTCATGCACATGCTCACCTGCTGGTTGTCTTTTCGATGGTTCTATACATGATCTTATGGAAAAACCCCTACAAATGACCACCAGTTTGTTTTATCACTACAAGTCTAAGGAAATTAAGTGTTTGATGAAAAATAAGAATCCAAGATCACCCTTAGACGCCCGGTCTGCACAAGCTGTGTGTCTTTACGGTGCTCTGTGCACAAGCAGAGAAGTAGCAATAGCCCACAGTCTGCAGCTATCATGTAGTATTAGAGCTAGATATTCCACTCATTAGCCTGAGGCCATGGTCAGCCAGTTACCTCTCCAAGAAAACTAAAGAAGAGAGCACACAGCTAAAGCAATGACAATGGTTGAGGGTCGCTGAGGTTACAGGTTCAAATCCCGGATTGGGTACTGCTGTTGCACCCTTGAGCAAGGTACCGAAATGTAACCCACAGCACAGCTCCTGAACCCAGAATTTTGACTGACCGGTACAGTGCAGGATTTTCACCGTCACCAGCAGTAACCAGCTGCCTGTGACACACACCAGATGGTGCTTGCCCATCTGCCACCAGAGACCTGCTGAATGAAACAACTGTGTAGTCATTTCGTTTCTGTGGCTAGCTTCTCAGTTGCTTCCTGGAAAAGTACCTGTTTGACCGTTGAATCAATAAGTATAGCACTTGAATGGCCAAGAAGGTCAGGTTTCCTGGGGGAAATATGCTAGGAAAAACCCAAGGAAAACACATTTAGTCAGACAACGTCTGGTACTAATTCTATCAAACATTATACTGGGCAATAATACTATGGACAACATAGCTGAAAAAGTGTGTTAAGACTGGCTATTCACATAGAGAGGTTTGAGGACAAGATTAAATTATGAAAGGTAAAATTAGAATCAATCCTCCTGACGTCAGCAATGTCTTAGTAAGTGTTCCCATCAAATCCTACTGGTTCTTGGCATATAAGATCGATGACTTCAGCTACAGAAGGAAAGCAGACACATCCCCGATAAAAATCACTGCTACTTTTAGCCATTTCAAAAATGTAGGCTATCAGTCTTCTTTTTCTACTGCGCATGCTGTACCGAGATCATTTTGGCAGCCCTTGCAATCGACTAAAAGCTGGTTTCATTTTTCCGCAAATAATCTGGAAAATTCAATTCATTCAGCTTCAACCAAGTGCAGTCACCAATCAGAGCAGAGAGTAGACCGCAGCAGACATATACCAGCACTAAGGGGCTAAGTGGATGGAAATACTAAAGAGCTAAAAATTCAAAAAAAATTTAAAAATTTTTAAAAAAAGAGACAGCACTAATTCTGAGAGCCATTTGAAGGCTGATATGATTTGGAGGTGCAAGACCAAAAACCGTTAATTCCTGCTCTCCTCAATGTGCATTCATTTTCCACGCATGCAAAGGAACAATACCGACCTGAGTACTTGGACTGTTCAAGATAAGCATCTTGGGAAGCAAAAGAGGCCAGAAAAATAAACTTCAGTTTGAAGGGGAGAGGGCAGCTCACATCAACTTTGATGTTAAAAAGCCTTTTAAATTACAAGCAGGCAATGCACTTCTTTAAACTGCCGCATTGTGTCTGAATATGGCAAGAGGAAAGATATTGTGAACGTTATATCTGAGACAGGCAGTAAGAGCAAGTTGATTATGTGATGAGGTAACAGAACATTAAAGAAAGCTCGTGCTAAATCTGTAATGGATTTAAAGAACCAGTACCCCAAAAGGCCCACGACAGAGGTGCCTAGGAATGAAATAAATAGGATTTAGTTGGTGCACAATGATTGCATCGCATAACTTTGTATATAAAAATCAATTTTATCAGTTAGTCTGGATGGACAAAGTACAGTGGGATACTTCAGGTCTCACACTGCATAGCATACACCAAAACTTTAAGCAGATACTGTATTGTATGAGGAAAACATTAGCATAACTCTTGTTTTAAAGTAGGACATCTTAAATTATTTGAGTACCACCTTGTCAAAAGTACAAGCCACCAAAAGATTTAAACTGTGGCCAGCCTGTACTAATAACCCTGTATGAACTAGCGCCTACAGTGATTATGTTTATATGCCAAGAATGGTTCATCAAAATGAAAACATGAATAACCAATGACCACTTTCAGGTCAGCAACTTACGAATGACAAACTTCAGGTTTGTAACTGACAAACTCGCCAGAAAACATATATCCCATGGCTAGCATTGCAACAGGTCTGAGTTTGTCTGAGTGATGACTGGAATCCAATCTTATATAGCCTAATTGTAAACCAGTCTGTTTACACCGCACACATTTTACACATATATAACAACTGCAGAAACATTTAGCATTTCCACATTACCACACTTCAAGAATTTGATGAAAAACCATGATAAATAATGCTGACTTTTTTCTTTGCTATTAGAGGTCTTATTTGACACTGAACGCACCAGACCGATGCTGGTGTTTATCGTTTGTAATTTGGAAAGTGACTGAGGACAGTAACTACAGGCAGATGAGCCAGACAGAGACAATGCTGCAAAGGACAGAGAAGGTAAAAAATAAAAAGTAAAGAGAAAATTGGAATATGCAGATTCATACCAATATTGTTGGGAATGTGCAGGAACGTCAATTCTGAACCTAATTGCACTTGTTCTTAATTGTCTTACAGTAACCATAAAAGAAAGATCTGCATTAGAAAACAGCACATACAGCATTTCTTCTTCTTTTTTTAACCGTAAACAGTGTGCAACAGACATCAGTTTCTTAAAAAAAAGATTCTCATGCTAAATCAGTCAAAAAAGTGTGTGCCAGCTAACGTTTACTGTGTGACACACAAAACAAGCTTTAGCACCACTCACAGATCACTTCCACAGAAAAGGATTTTTTAAAATTGTTTCAAAACATATCAAACTATAAAGGAATGCAATAAATTATCACCGTTAATAAGGGGCCATTAAGGTTTCTGCTAGACATGCTTGCATGTAAGACTATAGTTCATTCCAAGGATCTTTGGAATGCCATAAGAGAGCTTTGATTGCCTTTATCTTTTAAACAGGAAAACCTCCTAAAACTCAACCCAACACTTCAAAGGGAAAGTGTCAGCTGCATATTCTGATTAAAAGACCAGTTTAAAAAACTGCATCTCTTAAAAATAAAAAATAAAAAAAAACAAGGCTGGGCAAAGACTGCACAGCTTTAGCTTTATTGACCAGTACTGCAGTTGCTGTCCATATTTGAACATTACCAAAAACAACAAGTTGAGTAAACCTTACCAAGCCTTGTTCCCAAGAGTAACTATTGCTATGATAATTGTAATTAAGCATCCAGGAAATGAAAAGATTTATCAGTGGTGTTCTTCTCCACAAAGTTTCCAACCACATGTGAGTCATGACACTACAGTCAGTGTTTCCAAATGGTACTTGGATCTTAAGGACATAATTCCAAATCCAGCACGCAGATAATCACCCCTAGCCCCAGATCCTTGAAGATGGTTTGAAGAGATGGATGACTTCAGTGGAGGCCTAATCCTGCACACATGACAAAGATGTAACAAGAGCAAACAACCCAAAAACAGTGCCAGACACATTTAGGCCAGCTACTGTGAAGAAGAACAGACTAGTGTCCAACAGCCAGGACAAATGCACAAAAGAATCCTCACCTGACTAACTTCAAAAAGACCAACTCAAAGCAAAGAATTTGTAGGGCAAGTGGCAAATTTGCCAAAAAAAAAAGCTCTGTGTTCCATCTTTGGGTTTAGGTTAGTCCTACTGAAGTTACCTTGGTAAGGATTATTTTCGTGATGGTAAACAGTCAGCAGCTAAGCTGAGAAATGAGGTATTGAAGGCCCTGCCTCCACTCACTCTTGGTGGGTACATTGTGATTTGTGAACATACTGCAGTGAGTTCTATATAAAGGGTAACAACCGATGTGTTAATGGAATGCAGGAACAGTAAAGAAACAAACAGAAAGATGAGGCACATCATACACAGACTGTAAACACTGGTGTTAGGGGAGGGCATAAGTCTGTTGGTACTGATTCACCACAATTGAAACCATGTGTGCCCCGTGCCAAGCAGGGAACTACTTTAGCAGAGTCACACTTTGAGGAGTAGCACAGAAGAAGCAAGTGCAATAAGCAGCAGCATAACATCTAATCTGAGAGATGTGCCCAAAAACCATTACATACCGAGAGCCTTTTGGCAAAGGAAAATTATTTAAAGGAAAGAAAATGTGGAAAAAAATATGGAATCAATATCTAACACAATGACCAATGATTTGCAAGATTAAAAAATAAGGTTTTTCTGGAGAATTCCCCCACATAGTTTATAGCACAAGAGGTGCAGTGATTTTATCACTTCACCAGAATCAGTGTCTGACAGACTACTCTATCTTCACCCCAGTGCAGCCACACATTCTGTTCAGTCTTGGGTTTGTGTGTGTGATTTTGGTCAAAGGTGAGGAGATTCTCTTCAACGCCATAATTACCTCAGATCAGACTGGAACCCATCCACTGGACAGCACACAGATTGTGGAGGCTTTGGTTAATACTGTAACCACTGCTAATGGTCCTCAACTGTCCATTAAGCAGAGGTCAAGCAGGGGCCCACGCTTACATTTTTCAGGGCTCTTGTGAACAACTCATAACCAAACCTGTTACCAAAGAACCAAACTTTGGTTACCTTGCGTGTTATTTTCTTGTCATGATAACACCTTGTGTAGTCAACTGAACTCCAGCCCAGGCCGGCCTGACCACAGAAGATTCTGAACTGTTATCATGACATATTCATAGAGAGATTCTAACCTTCATGAGTGTGCAAAATCCCAAATATTCTGAAGCTACCGTTTTTGCCTGTCATTTTCTGCTCATTTAACGCATTCACTCTTCAGACAGCCTCCTCCTGCGGTTGCTACTGCTGTTGCTACTTTCCCGCATTAGAGCGCCCCTCGATGGACAACTTGACCTCCTGAGGGATGAAGGAGGGTCGTGAGGAGCCTGATGAAGAAAGATGGGCCTCTTCCTCATCCATGGTCCCATATCTTTGGAAGCTAGGGACTGACCAGTGCCTCTGAGCTCCGATTATCGATGACGACAGCCCCCTCATCGCAGCCACTGTTCGGGGGCTGCCTTCCGTGTGCAAATAGTTGCTGCTCAGGCTTCTGGTGTGCTCTGCTGAAGTCCTGTCTGGGCGGGAGGGTGTGTCCCCATGACCCCCGCCCCTTACCTGCATGGGTTCCTCCTCCTCCTCCCCGCGTTCCCTCTCCCGGTGGCTGCTCTCTGCTCTACACTGTGCTGGTGGCCTTAAATGTTGGGGAGCGGGTGGCCCCATGGACTGGGTGATCACACTGGTGGTAGAACTGACTTTGGTGGGTGTCCTGGATGATTGCTGCTGCTGTTGAAGCAGTGGTTTCTCCTGCCGTTGTGGTTGTTGTAAAGCAATAGACACACAGACATCCCCAACTTGCAAGTGGTGACAGGCCAGCCCGTATAACTTGGCTGTGCCTTCGGGACTGCATGAGGACCAGCCCTGTCCAAAGACAAAAAAAGGGTGCTCGGGGGGAACGTCAATGGTCACCTTGTTCTGCTGCTCCCCGACAGTGAAGTGCAGGGTCATGAGGCCCGGCTTCTGCTGGCTTTTACGGATGTCCACCACCATGCTGGAGTCGATCTTCAGGCCGCCGCTCACCTCTGCGCTCCTCACAAAGTCCTGGGTCTGCAAGTCCTCCACCCGCTTCAGCTCCCCAGTGGCCAGCTGAATGATGGCTCCCTTCATGAAGTGCGAGGGATTCTGGGTGAGGGACGGAGGAGCCTGGCTTTGGACTGGAACAGGGAGAGCAAGAGGGACTGGGACTGGGACAGCAGGGCCAGGCTGCACCTGCAGCTGCTGGTGTGCCAGCTCCACTGGGGCCCTGTCAGGGGGGTGCATTTGGGCTGGAGAATCGAAAGCTTTTGAGTGCTTCACCGGCATGACTGCTGCAGTGGTGACCACATCATTGGTTAGGCTTGCGTAATGCTGCTGCTGCTTGTAGTCCAGGGGGACGAGAACTGGCTGCCCATTGGCCAGCATCACGGCATGGCGGGCAGGCTGTGCCAGCTGCTGATGGATCGCTACTCTTGGGTCACCGGCTCCTGCTGGGTGTGCCTCATACAAAGGCTTGCCTAGACCCACCATGTTCTCCACACAGGCCGCTGGCAGGGCCTGCCAACTCCTCTGGGAACTCTGGGACAAGTTCAGGGGGCCCAGTGGTTCCTCTTTATGGCCCCCACTCATACCTTGGTTAGGAGAAGTTAGACGTCCAACCACTTGCTGAACCTTGAGGATGAAGATAGGAAGTGGTCAGTTAGCCAATTGTGCCCTTTCTTGCAACATTTCCTGAGTAACACTCCATAAAATAAACATTTTCTTAAGTAGAAACTTTACACTTATATGACATTTTCTACTCAATGTCAGAAGTCAGAGTGAAATAAGTAGAGGGTACAATGCATTGAGACAAATGTAAAACTTTTTTTTTATTTATTATTATGCCAAATTACAATTTGATTTCAAAATAAATTTCTGTCCACCAGTGTTAACAGTCTATGGGACTGTCTCTTCCACCATGGGGCACGTGGCATCCAGTCAATCTTATAGAAATGAGGGGATGGATTTTAAAATATGAGACCACAACCCAATTTAACAACATAGCCAGAAAGCTAATTTTGCTTTATTGTTGTGGGCAGTCTCACAAGCTAACTGGCTAGCAGCCAGTCAGAAACAACTTAGTAACGCTGTGTTGTATAATGAGTGTTGCGCTACAGCGTAATTAAGCACAGTGTTGAAGAGGATGTACGTCCTGATTATTCACACAGCTTTATGTATTTTTAATGACATGCAGTGCAGTACCTGGAACGGAAAATCAAACGGCAGCCTATATTACATTTTGCCATTCTCTGAAAAACCATGTGGCAACAATTAATTTAATGCAGGAAAATGACAAGGCAGACGTGATTTGCGATTGTGCAACGCAAAGTTGTTTAACACTATAATGTTCCTCCCCACACACAACGCTTTTGCACAATGATAAATACTAACAAATACTCAAATGAATGCAAGAGATTAAACCTCACAGTGCAATGCATAACTGTTTCAATTTTTCTCATACTCAGTGAGAGACACAAATAGACTTCTGCAAAGCGCCCACTCTAGACGGTCCCCCGGTCCCCTTAACCACACTCTGGTTTCCGCTCAGCTTTGGGTGGACCACAAGTCAGACAGCAATCTCCGTTCCTTCCCAGCAGTGTCTGGATTGCCCAACCATCAACACACAACACACACCCCGGTCAATGAGGAAGGAAGTGGAATGGAGCACGGAGATGAACCTGGCCGTGTAACTCCATGGGCAGAGCCAAAGGAAGTCTTTCACTCTGCTTGCGAGAATATTCTACACCCACATCTGTCATTTTAGGAAGCAATAAAAAAAAAACGAATTCCACTAGACTGCTCACCAGGAAAAGCAAAACCATTACCATCAACTCAGGAGATCCAAACCCTGATACAAGTCTGCTTGAACAAAGGCTCTCGATACATTTAAGCAGAGGAACAGCCTTTGTTTGCGTACTTATGGCTACTACAGTAGAGATTGTGAAACCTCATTTGTGACAGTGGCAGCTTGAAAACAGATTTTTTAATGCCACATAAACATTGTGCAGACATACAATCCTGCATTCAGCAATCTACACATGTTTTTAATTGACTGTGCACTACTAAAACATGACAAAAACAGGAAATTAAATCAGGAAGAGAACTGTGCCTTTCAGTAACTAAGCGAGTGATGGTCTCTGATTCGCCGTGGACACTGTCACTCACCTCCAGGTCCGTGTCCGGAGTGCTGCGGCGGCCTGGCGAGCCCCTTTCCTCGTATCTGCGGGCCCCGAGGGGCCTGTCCTGCGGGCTGTCTGCTGCACTGGAGCCGGGCGCAACATGTGCTGGCCGCACACCCCTGGGGGAGTACACAGAGTCCTGCAGCAGCTCCCTCCCTCCCCTTCCCTCCTCTCCGCCGTTGACTTCCTGGGTGCCGCGTGCCTCTCTGTAGGCGGTTGCCGTGGATACCGAGACAGCTCTGGAGCCGGGGTGGTGGTAGAAGGCCGTTACACCCCTGGGGCTGACCTCGCCAGCAGCCAGCCCACCCCCAGGGCCCAGGTGCTGCTGGGCTGCGGCCTGCTCCGGGGCCAGCACCAGCGGAACGCTGCCGGCCGCGGCCACTTTGGCGAAGGCGTGGGCCGAGGTCGGAGGCTGAGAGGCAGGGGAGACCACGCCCTCCTGAATGACCGAGGGGTAGGGAACCAGGTGGGAGACATGGGGGCCCTGTGGGATGGCAGACTGCTGGGAGATCAGGGAGCTGGGGACAAAGCCGGGTGGAACAGCATAAGGAACCGCATAAGGGGAACTCACAAACTGCAGGGATGAGTGGGGGATCTGGGCGTATCCAAGAGGGGAATAGGGGATCCCAGGATGCTGCAGGAGTGGGGAGGGGACAGTGTAGGCAGGAGAGATGTGGCTTAACACCGGGTGAAGGTTGGTAGGGGAGTAGGTGACTGAGGGGAGGGCTACTTTATAGAGCATGCTGTACTGGTCAACGGGAACACTGATGCCATCAGCATTTTCTGCACTGTACTGCAGGCTGGACTGGACCCGCATCCACTCCCCAGGAGTTGTGCCTCCCCCCTGGCTTTCACTACAGGTAGCGATCGAACTGTGAGTGGGAGTGCCTTCATCCCCTCCACTCGCACCCGCACCCCCTCCTCCCCCCGTGCCACTGCTGGTGCTGCTGACTGGCAGGTCTCGCTTTTTGGGTGGCAAGCACTCCTGGTTGCGCTCATGCGTGGGCTTCATGGTAGTCCCGGACGGTGTTTGTGGGGGGGAGTGGGGGTTCCGTCTCACTGCAGTGTGCAGAGGGCAAAGTTTGCCAGCTGGGAGGATGGAGACTGTGCCACTGGAACTAGCTCTGGAAAGTTCCTGCTGATGTCAACCGCCACACCTGGAGAGAGAGACACCGTGACGCTCGTATATATAATAGATAATATTAAAAGGTAATATTACAATAACAGAATATAACAAAATAACAACAGAATTTCTAACAGTAATATTATAATACACTGCAAAGGATTTCCAATTCTATTCTTTGTCTCTTTGCCTTTCCCCATACTTTTTACTTCATTTAAAAACCACACTGATAGAGGAAACCATTGTGTGTCCTACTAGGCCTACTTGTCAAACATCTTCTCTGACCGACAATATTAGCGTAAAAGTATATCATTTTTCCAATTTGAGCATACAGTATAGCTAATTTATTTTATCCTAACTTTGTTCGTGTTTATTAAAGGTGTGTAATTGTGGAAATCACTGTATATACCTTGCCAAAAAGAAAGGTAAAGCAGGCCAACTAGATGGGCAAACTTTGTAGTGCATCCGAGTTTTAAATTAGCTAGTAAAATGACATGTTACGCGTTTGGAGAAACCGTCTTTACATATAACAGAGTCTATCCAAAGAGGCAAGCTGAACTGGTTCTCTTTCTTGGGATAACCTACTTTATGAACCGCTTGATAATGTTAGCAATTACCAACATCGCAGCATCAGTTCGCTAGCTATGTAGGTTAATGTTTGTTAACAAGCGTTATGTTCCAGCTTTATACAGTTCCAAGTAAATTAACTACTGAACTACTAACGCCAACATCACGCTTTATATTGAACAGTGAGGCAACACTAGTTAACTGAAACGAATCCAGATTTGACGAAAAACGCTTAATTTAGCTCTTGCTGGCCAACATTTACTGCACCACTAACATTAACGCTACGTGGTTTGCAGCTCACTGATTAAATTCTCATGAACTAATGTAGGTTGTGGGTAGGTGGTTAGCAATGTAGCTTTAAAATGTAAAGAAAGTACTTTATGTGGTTTAAACCATTATAAAAATGTATTTATTTTTATACATCATAGACCACATATTAAACCACGTTAACAGCCAGGGGAAAATGCATCGAGGAACATCGATGTAAGCTTAGTCATTTGCTAGTTTGCAGCTTCGAAATAGATCATCACTTGTTTTCTTTGGCTGGCTAATGCTAGTGTGGTTGCTAACAAGTCTAATTGTATCACTGATGCACAGAATAAATTTTAACTTACCTCTCCATGTCATTGTGGTGCTGTACCCAGTGTTTTGTGGTCCTTTGGGACTTGATATGATTACTTTTTTAACAAATCAGACATAGATGTTAATTTGTGCCCATTTCACAGCCTATTACGTGAAAACCTAGTGGCGCCCCTGGATGACGTCAGTGTATTGAGCTTCCTGTAGGATTTTGGGGGGATTGGGGGTGATAATCCTGTGATAATCACTGGACTGTGTAAATCTTACCATATTTAAATTTAATTTAAATAATGCAAATAAATGTAACAGCACCCCTTCAACTGACGATTCTGATTGCATTCACCTCAGTGGCAATGTGGGGAATTCCAAGCTGCCTGAATAAGGTCATAAACGCGGATCAATTCTGCGCTACACTTGTGCAGCTTCAGTAAAAATAACTTTTTTTTTTTACGGGAAATTCCAAATGCAAAATGAAATCCATTCTTATTCAATTCGTATAACAGCCAGACTTGTGTTGCCAAACTAGGTTAAGTCAATAAAAATAATTAAGGTGCCATTATGTCACAAATATACCACACATGCTTGGGCTTTCCCTCGTTAATGTAGAAACCAAAAGTACATTTTCCTTTATTTGAAAAATAAGCATACAAATCTCAGATTATATATAAAGAAAAACCAAGGAGAATATGATATATAGCGCGTACCATGCTTAAAAACGACAGGGTTGTCGTTTTAGCCATTATGACATGGCCCTGTAGGACACCGCGGATAACCGCGTGCCAAATAATTAATATAGGCTACTGTGGACTAACTGGATCGCGGCTCCCTTTTACTCTCAACCACACACACTAGTCGGCGCATAGCGCAGAATTGATCCTTGCCTTGTCGTATTGCGTTGGGCGTCATAACTGCATTTGCGGAAGAATATTTTAACAGCGAAGCAGGTAATGTAATGCATCGGTGTTTTTTTCTATATTAACCTAATGGTCATCTAGCGTTAGTTAATGAGAACTGCTTTTTCATGGTTTGTCTGAAGAAATAAGCTTTTGTAGAAAGCTAACGATTGCCAAGTAACTCACTAGCCAATTTAGCTTTGCTGCTGGGAAGATGTTTACCATTTTTGAGTTTAGAAAAGCACTTCCTGCTTGAGCAGACGCATTGTTATTAGACAATGTAGCTAGTCCTAATGGACAAAGGTTTCATTTGTTTCTAAGGCCAGTTAGTGAATGTGCTCCGTGTTTTGTCGTTCTTATGAAACATGTGCTGTATTAGCAAGCTAGCATGCAGTATTTAGTTTAACGTTACCAGATAGTTGATAGCTTGTCAGCTAGCTTAGGCTAATTAGCCAAGTAGCCGTTAGATAGCTAGGTATCTAGTTGCCCTATGTACCTGGCTTGTTGAAAACCTAACGTTAAATCAAAAACTATTCGAAGAAAAAATTAATTAAATTTACATTTCTTTGATAACGTGTTTGTTATTGTAATTGTGTTATCATTCATTGTGTGTGTGTGTGTGGTACCATGAAAAAAAGAATGTAGGTAGCCGGCAATTAAGCAGGCTACCTACATTTTAGCTAGCTGACATTGTCTTAATTATTTGAAAGTTTAACAGATAACTATAAAATCTTCTTATTTTATTTGTAGGTCTGACTGTCATTTTTTGCATTAGGTTTGTACCTGTTGAATGAAGGCAGTGTCTTTTCCACAGTGAGCTTTCCATTATGCTCGGCGTTGGATTCAAAGCAGAGAGACTTCGAGTCAATCTTCGGCTGGTCATCAACCGCCTTAAACTCCTTGAAAAGAAGAAAAGTGAGGATCTTTTCAAAGCTACAGTTTGAGCATTGTTTTTGAGTTTTTTTCTTGTGCATTTATTTAAAAATAATGGCAATGAAGAACCAGTGCAATATTGTGAACAATTGTATGGCTTCAGCTATAAAATCAGGTCTTCAACACGCTTTGACGGTTGTGAGCAGTACATTGCCGAAGATCTAACAATGCTGTCAATCTGAGTTTTTACAAACGCTTGTGTTTTCTCGCAGCTGAGCTCGCTCAGAAAGCACGGAAAGAAATTGCGGATTACCTGTCAGCAGGTAAGGATGAGCGAGCTCGAATCCGTGTGGAGCACATAATCAGGGAGGACTACCTGGTGGAGGCCATGGAGATTCTGGAACTCTACTGTGACCTGCTGCTTGCTCGCTTTGGCCTCATCCAATCAATGAAGTGAGTGTGTGACGTCTGACGTTACAATAAGTTCTCACTTGTACCTTTAATGAACTAGTGAACCTAACATAATTCCAATTTACATTCAATGTACGTGTCATATTTCTAGACCTGTCATTTTGCTACGGTTACCCGTCTCAGTTTGGGAATGTACATATGATCAAGTATGTTCTCTGAAGTATGTTGCTAGCCCCAGCTTCTTAACCCACAGGGGTCCACCCTCTGACCCATGCAGTCATTATGCCTAAGGAGTACAGTTCATGCACAGTTAGAAATGGCAGAATTCAGACTCCCATTCCACCAGTGCTGAGGAGTCACTTTTACAAGATGAGGCAGGGAAAACTCAGCCAACTGTAACCAGAGACACCGGTGCATTACCCTGTGGACATCCCTGCCAGCCTGACTGATCTGTTCAGGACTCAGTACTGAGCCATGGGGCACATCACTGGATTATGGACTAGCATTTTAACTGGATGCAATACAATGAGGCCCCACTCATTCTTTCCTAGCCTTATTTAGACCAGCTTGATTTCTCATTTCATCCTCAGAGAGCTCGACCCTGGTCTACAGGAAGCAGTGTCCACTCTAATCTGGGCAGCCCCTCGCCTGCAGTCTGAAGTCTCTGAGCTGAAAATTGTGAGTAGGCTATTGTGCTATATATTACATAACGGATAAATATTCTCCATATTTGCATAATTTGTAAATCTCAGAAAGAAAAAACAATTCTGCAAATTATTGGTTGTCTGGATGCTGATGTTATGTTTAGGAATGCAATTGCGTTGTGTCAACTGGGATGGGCTGACAGTTTGCTCTTTAACCAGGTGTCTGACCAGCTGTGTGCCAAATATAGCAAGGAGTATGGCAAGCTATGTAGGACAAACCAGATTGGAACTGTCAATGACAGGGTAGGTTTTGAGAATTTGTGTTGTACTTTGCAGTTAGTTGTAAAACTGAAGCGGTTTGATCTTAAAGACTGTGTACTTTGCACAAAGTACCTCTGTGACTGTCTCCACTTTCTCTTGAAGCTGATGCACAAGCTGAGCGTAGAGGCCCCTCCCAAGATCCTGGTGGAGCGCTACCTCATTGAGATTGCCAAGAACTACAATGTGCCGTACGAGCCAGACGCCATGGTCAGGGTGAGAAGGGCAGACTGCCTCCGTTTCTGTAGACGTGCTGCACGTGTTACCTTTCTGATGTCTATGTTTTTTTTTCCTGTAACGTTCTGTTTTTACCACAGCCTGAGGTGTGCCCAGGTGAGGAGGCTGACCTCATAGACGTGGACAGTGACAGCAGGAAGCCAGGCGGTGGAAGTGGGGGTGGTGGAGGGTTCACGGCACCATCTGCAGCTATGCCAATGCCAATGCCCATGCCCATGCCCACACCCTCTGCCTTCAACTATCCACCTGCCAAAGGATCAGTAAGAATGCCTTTCTTCTCCACAGGACCACAATGTATGGGTTCAGACACTAAGGACTTCAATAAATCCCTCCAATTCTGATTGATTGTGTCAAGTGACCGCTTGTAAAATGTATTTTTTTGTTCCAGGAGCCCTTCAATGGCCCTGTGGGCAACTTTGATGGCTTTAACAACCCCCAGCCTCAAGTGAGAGGAGGGCAGCCACCCCAGCTGCCCAGCTACCCCCCTGAATATGTGTCTGTAAGTGAAAGTGCCCCCCTGCCCCCAGACAGGTGGACAGCCAGCCCATTCACCTTTCAGGAATGAGACGTTTGGCATCATTCCTCTGTTTGCTTGTTTGTTTTCACATTTCTCTAACTGGTTCAAGAACAGACCCAAATTTATGTTCGGACATGGTTCATGGATTATAAGACCTGTGAACTACTAACCATTGTACTCTCCTGGGTTTGTCATGGTTTTATTTACAGTATGTTATTTTATTATTTGTCAGATTAGTTTTTTTTCCCCATAAGCTATGCTTTTGCGGATAAGTTTCTTTGCTTTTCGTTAATCTAATCATGCAGCAATGGTAATACTAACTGATATATTTCTGCTGGTGACCTGAGGGCTGGCCAGTAGTAATATATGAATTACCTGACCTTTGACTGGATTTTGTTACATATCTGGATATTTGGAGAGTAAAATGTACAAAATGTACAACATGAAAATTGACTTGCCTTGACAGACAGTGCAGTTGACTTGACAAATGTGACAAGCTTTAACATATTTCTGCCTTTTCAGTTTGACGAACCCTCTGTTCACTCCCAGGAATCTGGTAAGTTCATCATCTCTATATCATGCATTACATATTTTTGATGAGGTTAGAAGGAATTTCCATTCTGAGTTATGTTTAAGCACTGACATTTAACTGTGGATGTCAAGCACATGCTGTACCCTGTGCAGAGTAACCCGTTAAAACATATCGTGTGTCTCCACAGGACCTGGTCCCTCCTCCCAGATATATGACAACACTGCCCTCCCTGAGCTTCCCTCAGTTCCCGACACACTCCCTGCTTCCTCCTTTGGTGGAAATACTGCACCCTCTGATGACATTGATTTTGATGACTTGTCTCGGCGCTTTGAGGAACTGAAGAAGAAGACTTAATCCTCCAGCCAATCTCTCAACTCAGTTTAGGCTGCAAACTCTTGCAGTAAATATTCCCTCACTTATTCTAACAGATATCTATGTTACCTTACCTCATTTGAACACAAAAAGGCATCTTTCTGATTGCAGGGGAGGTTTTTAATGAATTAAGATGAGCTTTTCTTCAGAACAATTTTATTCACAGAACTTTAGGAACATTTGAGGTACAATGAGAAGGAAAAACCTACTGTGGGTCTCAATGTACCTATTTAGAAAATTAAGCTGCTTCTACACTATCATCAAACAGGAACCTTTTCTATGAGCACTTTGGATGCATAATGGCCTTTTTAATAGAATTTGCTCCAATGTATAATGCTAATGCTATATGTAGCGTAGTTGTAAAGCTAAGTCAGCATGCCTAGTGACTTCAAAAGGCGGTCGATAACTGTGATGCAGACAAACACACTTGTGAAAAGTGAAAAGCTGGCCAGATCTGTCTGTGTGTGAAAAAGGACACGCACTGTGGGGACCTTGTGAAAAACATGACACCCCAAATGGAGGCTACTTCCACCCTGTGGGTGTTTTAGAGCAGAGAGTGTGAATCCCAATTGACTCAATATTTCAATTTAAGCTTCTGGTGTTTTCCCACCATTTAAACATTTCATCAGTTTTGAGTGTCATTTTTAGGGCCCGATGGCAGTACAAACTGGGTGCCATACATGTATATACACACACATGCACACGTGTTTTAAGGGAGTTCTATTAGTCAGTGTCAGATCTCCCTGGCCTCATCTCAGCAAGTGAGTCACTGGACACCCAGACTGGAAAAGCGTGTTTTTCTGCCCAACTCCAGTGGTAATGTGATATGTATAATCAGATATGGGATTCTTTGGCTCAGATGTGCTCAGGTGACACTATTGCATAGCTTGCATTCTTTTACACTGAACTGGTCACATTGTAAAGCTGCTAACATACATTACCTTACAGGGGAGATAGGTACAGTACAGTCAGACAGGGTGTTGAATGCCAAAACATCGCAGAGTGTTTGATTAATGATACAGTTGCTATATTAATTTGAAATTTATTTGCCCCTTTTTGGTGTCTTTTGGTTAATGATCACGCTTATATTATACACAATTTGAGTTTTTAAAAGTTGTAAAAAAATTTAAAAAATCAGCCAATCTGATGCTCATTGAATATAAGTGTATTACACATGGACTACACATCAGATAACAGCACTAGCACATTGTGCAATCTGAGCATACTGTCAGAAACCAGAACATTTTATTTGATAATAGACTAACCGCCCTAGTTAGAATGATATGGTATCTGATTAATACAAGATTAATCCTTAACATAACCCATCGGTGGCCTTGGCAGTTCAGATTTGGACCTGTGACTATTTTGTCAGCTTTTTCTCATTTTCCATAATATTATTTTCCTGGAAGTTGAGCAACTTCTATTTTTAAAAATATTGTACAACTCAATTCAGATTAATATTACTTTGCTTGATTTTTTTGCTCTTTTGGGTTTTCAAACAGTTTGGTGACTTAAAATTTTCATTTTATTTGTGCTATTGTGAGCATAATGGTTTGTGGTTGCTCTGTTACTCTGTGCTGCAAATTGAGTGACCAGATTATAGTCCTGTGCTTTAGATCTGTTTAGTGAGTCTGAGTTTTAAACAACACTCCTGAGAAGCTGTTACTAATGTAATCTTCATATGGTCCACCTTTTGAAGTGTTACGTTTAAATGTTTGATACTAAATATAAGCTCTGTAGTAAAAACACATTGTCACAGAAAACTGACATTGTCTAATAAGATGTTCTTCTCCTGGGTGTAATAAAGGAAATATTTATAAGTATTGACGTTTCTGGCACATTTTTCTTCACGCATGATGCTACTGTGGTGTATAGCTTTTGTGATTTATCACAGTGTCAGTTAAGTTCTAATACTGGCACTTTCATAAATTCATCATTTACCTAAGACCTTTGACTAAATCTGATCCTTATGTAATTATCTTTAACATTTTTAAAATGTATTTTATTTCTAATCACTGACCTCTCATCCCTAAATCTAATCAAGGTTTGAAAGAACTATGACTGACCATTTGCTTTCATCATCAGTGCCACTAGAGGGCAGGCTATATATACACACAAGTTGAAGCTGTATTTCAGGGCAGGAGAGTGAGATTGCCAGCCTACATGTCTCATCTGTATCATTTAATAGGCCTTAAATTGTGTGCCTCAAGTTTTTTTGGATATTAGCTCTTTACTGAGACATTTTAATAGTGCTAATCTTTTTTTGTAATTAGGTGGTCATGTCTCTCACATGTAGAACATTTGCTACCTTTGTGACAGTTTAACAGTAATGGGTGGAACAGCAGTTTTGTGTATGATTGAGAGGGTGTGTAGGGATGAAAATAAGTTCCTTAAATTGCAAAATATTGGAGAGGCAGACCACATCACATACATCTAATGGAGAATAGTGTATTTGTTCTATCTGTAACATCACCAGGTGAACAAGGATTGCCAATCATCATACCTGATATTAAGCAGACTAGTAGACCGATTTGTTCTGAATGTCAGTGACATTGTCCAGCTGAATCATGGAAATGCAGGACCTGGATGCAGGATACATACAAAAAGAAGGTAAGGTGTACATTTTTTGCATCTGTGACCCTTATATCATAGACAAAAATGACACAAAAGTTTAATTTTTAAATGAAAATGGAAATCTTGTAAGCTCATTGGGGGGGGGGGGGGGGGGGGGGCATTGTTTTGTTATTTAAATGTCTTGGTTCATACTGGTGTTCATGATGTCTATCTTAACAGGTGCTCCAGGACCTGTAGAATTTGTCATATTTAAAAAAATAATAAAGACCACCCGCCATATTATAAAATGCATGGGATTTATTCCTACATCAGCTTCACCCTTCTACCCTCCATTGTAAATATATGGTACTGCATGTGGTGAAAATGATGTAGGAATAGAAACCATAATCAACAAAGTAAAGTATCCTTTTTGAATTATACATCTTTGTGGCTTGAGGCATTTGATTTTATAGATAAAAAAAATGTATTTCAAGTGAAAGGGATTAGATAACATACAGACCCTGACTCAGTTCATTTTAAAAGAGGAAATCTACTGTTTAAATTGAATCTTGTTTTATGACCAGCCTTCATTTGCTCTGTTTGGGCTTCATTTTAATTGAATTCAACATTAGTTTGGAGGAGTCCCAAATGGAGCATTAATCCATAAAGCAATATTCCACCCCATATGGTAGGAGATCAATACAAATGATTTCAATTTCAAGGTAACTACCTTGGCATTTGATAAATATTTAGTAGGCTAATTTAATAATCTAATGACAGCTAGCCCTGCTGAGCTCTGTCAGTGGGTGGACATTTTCTTATGATTATGAGGATGACAGAATAGAATGAACTCAGATTCAGAAAAGTACCATAATTGTGGTATTGGAGAACCATTTTAAGGGTGGAACAAAATCACACAAAATACATCATCACAACTTCATTACATATAACGTTTGAGGACATGATCTTGAATTCTAGAACATAAATCTTGCTGGACACACACCATGTACACTATAATGATTTGAACAATGATCAAAAGATGTTTACACTGACTTTCTTGTAATAATGGCCTAGATTCATTAAACATTTGCCCTTTGAGTTAAAACTGAATGAAAATCAGCGATGTTTTCTTCATAGCCGCAGTTTGGCGAGTTCGGTTCAGCAATCACTAAAACTATTTTGCCAAACTAAGTTTGACAAGAAAAAGTGTAACACATTTACTTGTAAGTCAAAGTTATAAACAGATGTTGATTTAACAGACTTATGATACAGGATGTGGGGGTTTCTCAATCAGTGATCAATCTACAACACTAAAATTAACCTAGACACCTCAATGCCCACTCCAACTTCAAGGATCCAGGTCAAGGAGAAATGTCCTGCTAACTGGGTATGGTCAGGAACATTGCATGAAACTAGTTTGCCAGAAACATATTCAAGAATATATTACTCTCAAACGTTTTCCTTCCAGCAGATACAAGGTCCACAGTTGTTATAAAAAATGTTCACCTTTCATATTTCATAAGGCCAAATTTTTTTCTTCCCTATGGCAAACTTCTTTCTCAACCAGGCAATGCTAGAACTCAAATTATCTTCGTAAAAATAGTTCAGTGCCTGGGGAAAAAAAGAATCTGACTGTCCATACCCCACTGCTGGGGCACTCCATACCCAAAACGATATAGTTCCGCATATTTTATATATGACAAGAAACATATTATTTTTCACACTGGTTTTGGCTGCCAAGTATTACAGCATAGGCATAGCTTCCCATCAAATGTCTGAATGTGCTCACATAATCACCATCAAATTACTTTCTACTTTTCATGGCAGTTGAGCTGAGGCTAATTGGGGAACTGCAGGCTTCCAGGTATAATTTTAATACACAACTTACCTCTACTTTTCCTTTCATCTGAGGAACCATGAAAGATACTGTGCCATTTACTATGTGCCTTTTAAGATCAAGTTTCAGATAAAGCATGAGCTTGCTTTAGCATGCCAATGAACATTTTTAACTGCATTTTAACCAGCCATATCTGCTAGCCTCTACACCTTTGTATTAGTATTCTTCAATCATTTAACATATTCTTCTAATACTTATAATTTTTAAACAATACATGCCAGGACTATGCTTGCTTTTGTGTGGTTAAAGACATGCTTCTTAAAATGGCTGCAACAACCTCTCCTAACAAATGCCTCAAACCAGTAACTAAAGCCTGCTAAAATTACAAACAGGTTATCCCAATTAAGCAATTGCTTTCACGCTTGGCCTTTGGTGACAGAGATTCAACTACCAATTAAAAAACTAACAAAGGGTTCTTAAGGGAAGCATGTCCATGGAAAAGGACCTGTCATTTTAAACATAAATTAATCCAAAAATGTCCACAATACACAGTACATAACTTTGGATAAGAGAGCCTGGTGTGTAATAATGTAGTGGTTTGATCAATGATCATATCTTGCTTGTGTTTATGATAGCTGTAATATCTGACAGTGCTGACATTCTCATAATTCCTGTACAGATAACGGTAAAATAATGTTCAATAAAGGTAATATCTTTAAATCATGAATACAGTTTTCTGAAATAAAGTTCCATCTGGTTCCATCCGTCTGTTACAGTTCCATCTGGTTATGGGTGTGCGCTGTTAACTGAGTAAGAATACAGAAGTATGTTGACCTTAAAGGATTTCATTCAACTCCTCCAACTCATTTTCAAATTCTGAAGTGTTATTGATGCAAAAGATACATTAGCATTCAATGTCAATATAAGATCCCTGCATAGCTCCTCAAAACTGAAGAATACATGTATTATGGGTGCTGTTTGGTCGCTTTCCAACTAAAATCCTTGGAATCAGTTTAGTCACGTCTTATGGTCTACTATAGAATCCTGACTATGTCAGTGGTAATAATGCTGTATTAATAATAAACTGTATTACCAACAGGAGAAGGTGGTTATGCCCATTTGGTTCCACAACAGCAACTTCTCTGCTGGATCCAGTGCCTGCAGCCCACTTGCACCAGCTGCAGATGAAATGAATCATTCCTGCAACATTCAGATGGGCTCTATGAAAACAAAGGTACCCATGGTCAAACTCTATAACTATGTTTACAATTTACAAATTTCACAATCGCGTTGCACAGCAACCTAGTCCAGATGATATTCCATGCCGGGGACTACATCATTCACTTACAAAATTCAGCTCTAAATAGAATTAATTCAATGGTAACAAAAATGCCTTCAATATTATTGTGATCCTCAAAAATTAGCAAAATAAAATTTCTGTTTTATATATTCTGAGTGTATTCTGACCTGGCTCCACTTAGGACACTTTGCTGCTCATTGGTTGGTCCCAGCCCCCTTCATGCATGAGTGACAGTTGCACTGAGATTCATGTCTCAGCCACAGCTGTTGTCTTCTGATGGTGCCATCGGGGCTGCATGTCACTTCCACTCCTCTGCCAGCACACACACAGACACACACACACACACATGCACACAGGCATGCACACACACGCACACGCACACACACGCACACGCACACGCACACACACACACACACACAGAGTCACAGTCACTCTCACATACATTCCCCTGAACTATAAAACACAGTCCTATGCCATTTCCTGGCCAATGTATATCCCAGCAGTGACCAGACCAGACCACAACTTCCCCTCCCCTCTGCTGCTTCGGTACACTGTTCTACTCTGATTGTTCAAATATTGAGTCACAAGACCAAGGATATATCACTGTTCATTTATCACTATTTCTCTCTTAGGGGTTCCAGTGAAAGTCAGTCCTCGGGCTTTTTGTCGGCTTATGTTGAAAATGTGTTTGTTCTGCAGCATACAAAATAATGCGTAATTATATGACATACAAGCTGTGGCTGATGGGCTTTCAGAAACTCTCTGGCCTTTCCCTCAGCGGTTCAACATGTGACGAGCAGTAAAGACAGGCGGAGGCTAGACAGGCCGGCATAATCCGCGGGATACAAGCCGAGGTCTGGGGTGATCACAGGGTATGGCTCCAGGGGAATTTAGCCAGCAGGGACAGACGGCTCTGTGAGGTCATCCACAAGGACGTGTCTCTGTTACAGCACCTGATGGGACATAGCTCTGTGTGTGTGTGGGTTTGCCCTCGCTGTCTCTTCCTTTCACTCCTGCCCTGGACATGTCTGTACACATCGTGCTAAGAAGACCGAAGCTCATTCTCCCTGCCCACTTGCACACATCCATCTTCTTAAGTGTGGAATAGCACATACATCAGCATGTGCAGAATTACATGCAGATTAATAGACAAGCAATATTTTATGTATAATTAAACTGTATAATTAAACTTAAATTGTAGCTTACCTGCAGACGAAATAAATTCAGTGCCGCATTTCAAGATTGCTATCGTGCACGAGACAGAGATTCCTATTTCCAACATAATTTGATTTAAAGCAGTTCTGTAGTCTATATTGCTGCAGTACATGTGAAAATTGCTGCAGTAGGTGTGCAACCTGTTCTCATTCTTTGAATGTGAAAGTGTGTGACACTGTACAGATGTACAGAGAAGCGTTGCAGTGCTTTGGGGTTGGAACAGTACAGTCTGGAGTCTACAGTCTTCCTCGGGTGCCTAGCTCTCACAGGAGTGAACAGTGTCTGACACACACGCATCCGCTCCAGGGGTCCTGGCAACTATACAGACTCCGTGAAGGGAAAGTCCATTCATGTACAGCAGCCTCATCACAGGTACTGAACTGTGCTAGTGGATCAGAGCCTGGGCATACAAAAATACTGTGTAATAAATAATGTTAATACTTAATTAGCACCTTTCGTGGATCTCAGAATGCATTACCGACTCATTCACCGATTCAGTCATCACCCATGTGTTGCACCAAATATGGCAGCCATTTTATAAAATTCATCACACACTAACTGATGCACACAAAAAAAACAGTTTGAAAATAAACATCCTAATGACCTTGTGTCAAATCTCCCAAGACACAATTCTAATATAAGCCCTACATCCTGTGTCATGACTGTGGAGGCCGTATTTTGGGCTGGAGTACTAAAGCACTTGGAGACATTATGTGGTTTATGGAGGTGGTTGATGTGGTTCAGCCATTACCTGTGATTGCTTTTCTTTATCACTGCTTTTCTGCTGTTCGTTCAGCTGTGCTCTACTGCCACAGGCTGTGAAATACTCCTTTGTAATATTAAACAATAGAAAGCAGGGCTGTTACAAGAATCTCAACAATACCTTGCAGCAGAGTTGCCAGGTTGTTACTGGAATGCATTTCCTCAACCCACACAAAGCACCTGCCAAAATTGAATTCAAATTAATATGAAATGGATGAAAAGGTGGCTGGAAATGGCCCCATACAATATACCCATGACCTTTGAAGCTGTCAAATTTTTTCAAATTAGGACAGACCTGGCAGCACTAGTTAAAGGACAGCACATACATTTCAGAGTAACTATAAGGGTATTTTCAGTTGGACAGCATCTGTGTTTGCATACAAATGTGTGTGTGTGTGTGTGTGTGTGTGTGTGTAAAGAGAGCAGAAATTAGGCTATGAAAGCTCAGGAATAGCTGATCTGGCATGTCTGTGAACTGTATTTCCAGAAGAATCTGTTTCACTGTATGATCTATTGACAGTCATTTATTATGGCCATTCAACATTCAAACTCCAAAAATTATTTAATTCTTAGTTTTTCTCTGGCGGTCATAATAGATTCAATTAATCATTTGTATTTAACGTATCTTTTATGAAGTCTAAGAGGAAATAAATAGAAGCATGAAGAATAATAGAAGCATGAAGTACGGTTTGTGGGTTTACTGCGGTGCTGAGAGATGTGGGAATTGTGTTAATTGGTAAATAAGAGAAGTCAGAGCAAGTTGCAAAAAGAAAATCACACCAATCCAGAAGTGCATTTCAAAAGAGCAAAAATATCTCATTGCAGCAGCTGAAAGCTTTGAGTTCAGTGTTTTTTCCCCCAAGGTGAGGAATAACCAATAAAAGGCAAAGGACACGTCCACAGTAGATCACAGAAAAGGAAAAAAAAAATTGGTACTTTTCCAGTTTTTGTTCAGTAAAAGTTTTGTAGATCATGTGATGTCTAAAAAGTGCTATGATGTTGTGCAAGCATTTCAGTTTAGGTGACTGTCACCGGGAGGTGCTTAGTTATTTGAGATGCAGAAACCCTGGTTCTGGGGAGCATCTGAGCATAGTTTTGTTCCAAGTATATACTGTACATTAAGTAAGTTTGTATGTGATGAAATATGTGAAATCCAGTATGCCCTTCAGTCCTAAGCAGAAAGGCTTAAGAAACAGGGCTTCCTGGGTAGGGCACAGTCATTGAATCCTCGAGCAAGGTACTAACTGAATTGCTTCAGTAGAAATATCCAGCTGTATAAATGGATTGTACATTAATAAATATAAGTGGTATAATGTTTAATCAACAATTTAATAGATTTGTTGTTGAAAATGTGTTTGTTTGGAATACTGGATTCAAGTAAATATGATAAAATTGTAAATGATTCTCATTCATTTGAGTTAATTAAATTACTTATTAATACAAACGAGTATTCAAATGTATGCATAGAATTGTTTAATTTGGGGATAGAAATAATTAAGAACAAAATGATCAGTAGAACTGTGGCAGCTACTCAAATTTGTCAATACAGCAGATATGACTGGTGACAGGTGATGCTTCAATTAAGAATTTTTTTATTCAAACTCATATTGAGAATTTCATTTTATAAATATATGCGTAGAATAAATGATGGCAAAACCAGTTCTAATCTATTGCAAAACGTGTCCATAAACCAAATATGAATTGAAAATAATTATACATGAGAAAGAACAAAAAAGGACATTCAGTGAAGCAAAGAAAAAGAACAGCAGAAATAGCCTAACACTCACCAGCTGCATCCAAGAGCAGCACACATTCAGCCTTCTTATTGGATAGAATCTAAAATTAGGGACAAAACCCTCAGTCTGTACAATATCCATGATTGGACAGTTTAAGTGGTGTAGAGCATTTAGTTCTCTGTGTACACAGTATTATTGTCATTTCACCAGGCCCACAACCACACATAGACCTACCTTGGGTTGTTTTTCTGTCCTCATCTCCTTCAGTCCAAAATTGGAATCTTTCTATGTCATTTCCTCTTATGACCCTCCACCACACAATGATCAGTTGCAGAGACGCTGCCAGGAATTATTTTTCCAAAATATTAGCACCATCTCTGACTGGATGAAATCACACTTCTAAAGTATGGTGTTAGTTACAAACTTCTCTAAGTTGAGAATGAAACCCATCCTCAAACCTTGATACAGGTATTGAGAAGAAAGCACATCAAGGAGCCATCACATCACACCAGCTGTTCTGTGGGAAACAAGTGAAAGGGAAACAAGTTACAGCATGCGAGTTCCACACACTGGAGTTCTGTGATTTTGAGAAAGGTTATACATTAAGGAATCAGCCCTCTGATTAGACTCCAGCATACGATAAGTGATAACTTCACCACTGTTGAAACTGGCCTCAGATTCTTACTGGTTTGATCTATTGTCAGTATGGACTCATCAGTGGTCTTTAAGCAACCTTCGCCAAATAGAACAGTGAAGTCTCTGTAATGAGACTTCACCAGTAACGCTGCCATATTCCTGTTCCACCTCATTAGAGTATAATCTAGCATGTTCCATCTGATGGTATTCCTGTCAAACACAAAACAAAAACATGTCATTTTTGTAGACATCTTATTGCCTGTACAGAAGAGGAATGAGGATTATGCTTGAATGGTCTTTATTTAAAATAATTGTGGTCACAATCAATTTAATAAAGCAATGCTGGTATTTTCCAGCACAGTGTCTATAATGTCAACCACAACAATACAGTATCGACTCAGAACACACATTAAGTCCAAGTTCACAGCTTTGAGAAGTACGAAAAATAAAGGAACATTTTTCAGAAATTTAGTTAACAATATTGTTAAGTTCATCTAAATGTGTTTTGCTTTTAAGGTTTACAACCTTTGTCTTGACACCCCATGTCTACAGGGTCAAAATAACCCTCCTTCACTGGACCCTCTATGATAAAGCCCCTGCATTGAATTGTAAACCCTAAACCAGTTCAATTTTTTCCATGTGGAATCCTGTTACTCATAAATAAATGGGTGAATAACTGTTTTCCTACTTCAAAGTCCAGAGAGACTCTATTTATTCAGGCAACTCCACTCGTTTTTACATTTTAATTGATTTTTTTTTTGTTGCTGTAATGGATCTGTGACACTTTTTTGGCACTTTGATTATGACTTCTGATTTAATTACTGCATGGTTAAAAAAATACATATAAGACAATTACATTTATTTAGCAAACGCTTTTATCCGAAGTGACGTACAATCTCTGGATCCTGACGGTGAAACATTTTTAATAAAAATATAACATGTTTTTTGCAATAGTAGGGTCACTCCAGGAAAATTTATGGAATTTCATCTTGGAAAAATTATATTTCAGATATTTTTATTGCTGTTAAACCCAGGATAGTGTCATATTTGGCCCTGAGGACAACACGTAGGTTAAGCTGATAATCTCCAATAAAACATTCAGCCAGTGAATTCTAAAGTATATTATTTTTGAAGTATATTATTTATTTTAATTGGCACATACGTATCTTTTAATTTAAATGTAAACAAATACAAATTATATTTGTCCAATTTTCTTCACAATTGTCATTTATAAGATTAACAGTTAAGATTTCAAAGTTTAACTGCACTAACACTTAGGTAGATATCTTATAGCCTCAGAAATTTCAGCCCAGAGTTAATAAAATGTAATTGTAAAATCCTAACCTATTCAATAACTATAATAATTTGGTTTCATCTTACTCTGAAATAAGCCATTCCTTCATTGCTGCTGTACCGAGCAGCGCCATTTTCAACCTTTGAAAAATATCAATATTTAACCCAATTAAACTGAGGTGTCTTCAAAGAGCCTTCAAAATTTTCATTCAGCCTTGTCTTGTGGGAAAAGTCATATAGATACAGTATCATAAAATAAATAAAATGAATAATGGTCAGAAAGCACTATAGTGGGTCGAGGTATGCTCAAGATACCATGTAAAAATTTCAGACTGAGACCATAAAGCTATATCCTTCAGGCTGTATCAACACCAGCAACAAGTCCAGTTTCTCTCCACTACCATGAAGCAGCCCAAGGTAAGCAATGTGAAATAAATTGATGTCTCAATAAATCTCATTTTTAAGACAAATGTCACAATAAGACACTTGAATATTGTAAGAACAATCCCTGGAGTGGTGCCTGCCTGGTGCCTGAAGTGCCACACAATGTAGCGCTGGCCTTACAGACACGGGGTGCATGAAATCAAATGTGACGGGACTGAAACCAGCAGCAGGCTGCCGTAGCCTTGGCTCCTCTCCCCAGGGGGCGGGGCTCAGTCCCTGTGGAAGAGAAGCACCACCCCCTTCCTGAAGCGCTGGTCCCTCACGCTGTAGATGATGACGTTGCAGCAGCTGTTGGCCGTCAGGATCCAGAAAGCGAAGAAGGAGAAAGTGCACCAGGTGTAGCCCACCACGTTGCCCAGCACGAACACGGCGATGGGCGAGAAGGAGGCCGTGAAGGCGAACGTCAGGATGCCGATGGTCTTGGCAGCTTTGATGTCCGAGAAGGAGGGCCTGTGCGGGCACCCGCCGCCGCCGCCGCCGTCCACGCCCAGGCTGCCCTCCGACAGCAGCTTGCGCTTGCGGGTGTAGCGGCGGATGGAGGTGAAGGACAGGATGTTGACCGCCAGGGTCCCGCCCAGCAGCGTGAAGTCGAAGGCGGGGAAGAGCAGGAGGACGCTCCCGTCCCCGTCCAGCAGGGGGACGTAGTTGCACATGCGGCTGCACTCGTTGTACTCCAGGGTGAAGCTGTCGCTGAGGATGAGGGGCGCCAGGGCCAGGAGGAAGCTGCCGGCCCAGGAGAGGAGGATGAGGAGGAGGACCCGGTGCCGCGTCACCACCGAGTCCTTGTGCAGCGGCCGCAGGACGGCCACGCTGCGCTCCACCGTCATCAGGAAGATGGTGCTGATGGAGACGAAGGTGCAGCCGGCGAACACGGGGCCGATCAGCCAGCAGGGCTGCCAGGGGCCCCACAGGCCCCCCGCCGAAGTGAGGGACCCGCCCTGGTACCAGGAAGGCGGTGTGCTGGTCACCATCAGCGAGACCTCGGTGTAGATGGAGAAGGGCACGACTAGCATGCCCACCATCATGTCTGCCAAGGCCAGTGATACTGCGGCAGACAAATCCATGTTTATACACGGGCTGTCTGCACACAACATCTGGACAATGTAATACTCAGAATCCATTGCTACGGTTTTCAAAGGCTTCGCTGTGAATCATCATCTTCTATTCACTTTCCCTTTCTGCCTTCCCAGCTTAATTACACACATGCATCACCTCAAAGGCATAACAATGACCACTTTTCAATAATTCTTCGTAACATACAGCTTTTGCATCCTAGCTCTTCTTGTAAGAATACTTTAAGGCTTTCCATTTTCCAAATCATAAATTCACCCTGAAAGCAGTACGGGTGAATAGCTCTGTGTTATTTAACCGTAAATAAGTTAGGATGTTTTGAAGGTTCATGGATGATTACAGTTCCAAGAAAAGTAGACATAGTTTTTAGATTAAAATTCTACATAATACCAACATACAGAAGGAAATATGTTAAATTAAAAACAGAGGTGGGATTTAATCCTTTTACATAATGATAACATCAGCTTATAGCTCCCACCATCAAATTCTATGACCTTCGTAACAAAAAAATGGTGAACAATTTAATGTTTTTCAACTTCTGAAAAGAAAACATGTCAAATATAGAAATAATTTAAGGAATCATCTCACCTGGGCATTACTACATAGCACCACATTGTAATAGTTTAATCTATTAGCTAGAGATAATTATTATACTTTTCATGATACATGTATGAACATCTCCATTCTTTCAATTTCTTGGACGAGGAATCAAAAAGCCATTCAATAAATATCATCAAATGGCAGATAATCTCAGAACTTGACTAAATTAAATCATTAAAATATTTCAGATAATAACCCCAGTAATTACTGCTAGAATTAGCTTTAAATCAGCAGTGAATTTAGTGTTATATGTATAAGATTACTAGACGTAACCAAGTATTTAGCAATGTCCGTGACTAATCCAAATGAGTGCTTCACATGAGTTTGCATGAGTAAATTAGCATGTGTGTGTTTTGTGTGTGTGTGTGTGTGTGAGAATGTACATACAAATGTTTATGTGTAAAAAAATTAAAAAAACTTGTGAATGCATGGGGCGTGTGAATGCATGGGTGTTTACCTTTGAGGTATCCCTGAGGTGTGCGGAACAGGCGTGTCTGTACGAAGACGGTGAGCGTGACCACATTGCCGGTGACGATGGCGAAGGAGAGGCTGACCATGAACACGACGGCCAGCGTGCGGTTCAGCAGGCCGCCGCAGCAGAAGGCGCACAGCGGAGTCTGGGACCGCCTCTCCCAGGGCCCGGCGAAGGCCGCCGCCGTCAGGTTGAGGCCGCTCGTGACGCCCGTCAGTGACTCGGACCCCCACGGCACGCTCAGGTTCCCCCGGAGGTCAGACATGCTGGAGGCCCAGGCCCGGAAGGGGTGGAGTTCAACGGCCCTACAACCAGCAGTCTGGTTAGCGGGTTTTTCCCTGTGGAGACAGGAGGACACACAAAGACCACTTCCTTTAGTTAAGTTAGCCCAGGAGGATGATTTGCCCTTCACCTGCAGTCTGCTATTCTTGAGAGTGACACTGTCATCCTCTGCTACTGTTCGTCACTCCGGACGAGACCATCTGCCAAATGATTGCAATTTGTAATAATAATCTGTCAATATTGATGATGATCCAATATTGGCTCAGCTGTACGTATTAGTTCCTGTGGTTCATTTCTGTCGAGAGGCTTAATAAACTAGGATTAGCTGTTCGAGCATTCATTTCAAATGTTATAACTGCCAATATTTGTACAGTGCTGGCAACTCACTGGTAAATTTCTTCTAATAGAGTTAAAGCCTAAATTCAATTTCCGCGTATTTCATAGTGCCCATCCTGTGCATCACGGTGAGGCTAACACTTTTTCACAGGAACTTCACAGGAACATGTGTGTCTAGCATGGCCAAAAAGTCCTGAGCCAGGTTTTGTTAGCTGCTTTTTCTAAAAACTAGCTTTCAATTTGGCAGATAATTCTCTTGGCTGGAACACTGAACTGACAGAAGGCTATTCTTTGTCCTTTTTGTGAAACCCATAAGAACGCTCTGTACTGCAGTGAAACATCCAAAGACAACCTGAACATCACAGGTACAAACCGCAAATGCAGTGTGTCTCAAATGACTATTTTACTAAACTATAAAATACATAAGATTACATGCTGTGTTAATGGTGATATAAATGTACACATATGGCAAATCATATTAATCTCTTTGTGAGGATGTGAATTAGATTTGCAGCTAAAATAATTAAACCAAACTGATAATTTTAATCTTAATCTCACACCCTTACCTAGCAACAATTCCTTTTAAAATATATATATTTTTTGTTGTTATTTTTCCCCGGGCATAGTGTAGTAGCATATTACAGATGTCAAGAAAGAGGAGATTAGTTCTTAATTGTAGTACCATTATCTTACTAAATTCCTGGAAACTAGTGAAGTAAACTGGTGTAATGAATTACATTTCAAGTACACCATAAGCTGAACACACTTGATTATTTGTAGATGCTTGGCATATCTAAACAAGCAATTTCCAGGATTTTACTGTTGTTTTCATAGAACTGTATATAAAACAGTTGTAAAACAGAGGGAGACATAAAAAGTAATAAAAAATGAAAATTACAGATACAATTGTTGGGTTTAATTTTTTCCCCACAAAATCCTTTCGTGCTAGTGCCATGTAATATTGAGATACTGCAGCCTATTTTAAAAACCAGATGAAATCTTTGTATTATTGCGAGTCTGGGACCCTGAATAGATATTTAAAATCAAAAACATCTTATCTTAGGTTATTATAAAATTTGTAGCATGAAGGCTTCTTGTCTATGTAATTTTTTTGTGTACATAACCTCCTAAGACCCAGCCATTTATTTTTGTCCCTGTAGGGGGCATAAGCCTCTGGCAATAATCTAAAGAAACACATTGTATATTCTGGTATGCTGAAACCTACATTCCAAGAGCTATTCAATAAAAACAGATATAAATAATATTTTTCAAAAATATTTTCACTGCAATGATTTTGTCATCCAGGACACTTGTGTTGTCAGGGAAAGATACTTCCTGCCAGGTCACAGGACAAAATGCTAGCAGGGGACTCCACACTTCAGAAACCATCATTTCTGCAAGGCTTAAATGGCTGCATTGATTTCCCACGCTCAGTTGCTGATGAGAACAGTGGCCACTGGTAAACAGGGATGCTGCCCGCAACCCTGGGCCCCTTAAAAACATACTGATGAAATTGACACTCCACACGATCAGTCCAGAGATGTTTGGGTCCAGTCCAGCCTGGGGCTGCCTGAATCACTGGAACTTTTCGCCGGCATTTGTGGCCTCCCTGCTGGAAAGGCCTGTTGATAACACTGGTCCATAAACAGAGAGCAAGAGCCTCTCCTTGCTGACAGTCTTGGGATGAGGAATTAGGCTGGGAAGGCCACAGAGGGCAGAGTCAGGGAGCTGCAGCTCAGGCAGGGCGTCTGTCATGGGGGATGATGAACGGGGCTGCTCCCTGTGCCCAGGAGCCGTTGGCATCATTTCTCTTGAGCTGGCTCGTATGACGCAGCCCCGCTCCCCAGCCACAACACAGGGACAGTGACAGAGTGACATCACACAATGATGGCCTCCTCTCGGTAGCACAAATACTCTAGAGCTTCTTTTTGTTGATCAGATGCGTTATCTCGCTCTCTCTTTTGATCATTTTTTCCATTCCAAGTTTTTCCAATCTTGACTACCCTCTTCCTGTCTTTCTGTTTCACTCTCGCATGTTTAATCTACCCACCTTTCAACATATTCTCCCCTTCTCCATTTCATAAGGAATATGATTTCTTTCTGCTTCTGCATGTTATATGCTTAAAAGAAATTATCAACTGAAACAGATGAGGTTTTTAGTGAGGTTATTCTCATGTTCTCTGGAGTTTGCAATGATTAAATGCATCA
The DNA here is from genome assembly GCF_013347855.1 of Anguilla anguilla. NCBI lineage: Eukaryota > Metazoa > Chordata > Actinopteri > Anguilliformes > Anguillidae > Anguilla > Anguilla anguilla. The sequence goes on along the minus strand of NC_049216.1, from coordinate 27,053,029 downwards.
GACATATATTTCTGATATAATTATAATACTATTAATGGAAAGGAATAATAATCACTTTTTTAGATTCTGCAATAAAAGTATAATCTCCAGGAAGAAAGTCTTGCAAACTGGGATAACCCTAAGACTTGTCATAAGCTGTGTTAACCCTATGACTCTTTTCCACCATCCTCAATTAAACAAACAAACAAACAAAAATCACTTGGTTATTTAAATACTATATTGGACTAATTGTTCAACATAACATAACAAAACAAAATATAAACAAAATAATTAAAATGATTGCAAATATGACTGAAAAACATTTAAACAGAAACATTGATTATGCAAACATAATAAGGTATCTGTGAATAGTGAACAGCAATATAATAATAATACAAACATGTTTTTAATAAGAACAACGGCTATATGAAAATTTTTCAAGACAAATATTTTTCCTGTCCCCATGTTCCTTGTATATATTTTCAAAAGCATATTAAAAATAATTTATATTCCTTAGGGACACCCTAACCAACACCACTGACATGGTTTAAAATCGTAATTATGATTACTTTTCAAACCTAGATGGTTAAATTACAAGATTTCTGACACTCTCCAACACCTTTGGTATTGTTGCACAGATACACAGTTTAAATTCATACTACACAGAGATAACCTATGTATCTACATGCAGAAGTAAATAGAATAGAATGCAGAATGCAAAATAGTTGTTCTTAAGTTCATTAAAAAGTTGTTGAAAAAAAAGTTCTTAAAATGTTCTAAATGTACCCGGAGATAACCCCATAACTTTCTGATTATTCAGTCCATTTGTTTTATTTGTTCACTGCTAGTTCTACTTATAGAAACACTAAGGGATTATAGTTGGAATTCAAAATGATTTTCCCTAAATTAACAAAGAAAAAAAAAATAGCTCTTTGTCCTTACATACATGCCACTGATTGTAAAAATCCACACAGATGGCTCTCACCTGGATGTTACTGAAGTGCAGGGGAGTCCATTTTCAGTTCAAGTGATGTTACAAAGGCATGGGCTCATCCCGTGGTCATCAGTGTCCCTTTGTGAGCATGATACCACTGCGAGACATCCAGTTTCACTGGAAAAATTGGAGTCTAATCCTCGAATGCATCACATTCAAAACCACAAAGAAAAAACAGCGATTACCTGGGAGAGGGTTAGCATCCCTACTCCACTGTAGCTCTCAACTTCAATAATGCTCTTCTGATTCCTGTCGGTCTTCTGCTCTTACACTCCCCCTCTCCATCTCCATCCACCCCCCCCACCCCCCCGCCCTCACGACAGAGAGTTCAAATGCCCCAAAGCTACAGCCTCGTCTTTTCTCTCTCTATCTCTCTCTCTCTCTCCCTTACTCCCCCTCCCTCTCTTTTTTGCACTTCACGTCTCTCCTGTCCGACCTGTCACACCTCAAATAGTTTTCTCAGATGCCCAGCCCCCCCCCTTCCCTGTCATTTATTTTTAACCCTTTCAATCCCAGCATCTTTTCACAGGCATCAGATCCAATCCATTCTCACCTCACTTCACTCAGACAAACTGTTCTTTCACGCTCTTCGCTTACATCCCTCTGCTCTCCAATCAGCCCCTTCTCTCACCTCCCAGTCCTTGCTTGTTATTCCTCGTTTAGTCCCCTCTCTGTTCTCTCTATTCACTCCTTCATTCTTCCACCCATCACCTCTTCACCTAAGCGTAGCAGTGTTTTAAAAAAAAAAACAGCCCTGTGATGCTCTCATTGCGTGTGCACAGGCGTGCCAGAGCTCCCTCTGGATACATTACTTCCAGACCAGCAACAGGGGATCACTGGTTCTTGTTCTCACTGCTTGTTCATGCATCACAAATGCTCTTCTGGTTAGCGCTTTCTGTAAATAGAGCATATTGCATTTTCCTTTCCCCCATCAAGGAAAACAGAGTTAGATCCACTTTCTATGTTCTTCATTCTGCTCATGACAAAAAAAACCCAAAACAAACAAACAAACAAAAAAAACACAGGCACACACGCACGCACGCACGCACACACGAACACACGCACACACACCCATACACACACACAGACTTGCATTTGCACTGTGTCTGATTAATTGTTATCATAGCTAGTTTCACACAGGAAATATTGCCGGCAGTATGTCACAGACTGTGGCCTTATGGTCTGACAGCTTCACCCTCAAATAATCTTTTGGGTCACCCACTGCCCCTCCAATCTCCAGGCCCAAAAATGTTCACATAATTTTCCCCTCAGCCTTCAAAACATTTCCCACATATCCTGTACATAATTATGGAACGTATGTCTCTACAGATTTCTTTGTTATTATATATGCAGATGCTAAATTAATATTTATGTTAACTGTTTCCATTACTTTTAACTCAATGCTTTGATTTCAAGTCATTCTTCATTCTCATAAATAATGCAAAAGACCTTACCTGCATTTATTTTATTTATAATCCTGAGAAATTTTTACATATTTTGTCTGCAGTTCACCTTTGACTACAGAAATTGTAAAACATAGAAACTAGACAAGCACATTTCCATCAGGAAATTATGATAAACCATTATAATCTAAATCATGTGTATGTTTACTTCTGTAATCTAATGTCACTCTTATAATCACCTTATGAATACTTTTTTTTAAGATTACATTTTTAAAAAAAATCTATTTTTCTCATTTGGGAACACGTCAATCCCAATCATATTGTTCATTCTGTAATCACTCAGCAATCATGTTGGGGTGAGCAACGTGCTGACTTCTCCGAATGTACTTGTGCTAGGCAAGGGGAACTGGCAAGCACAGCCAGAGAGGGGACTGCTGGGTAAAAGAAGGTCGAGCACACGCACACTACGTCGTTAAAGCAGAACGTGCTATGATGGATGCCGCAAAAACTAAAAATATATTCTTGGCAGTTTTGGCAAAAAATAAATACATGAAAATAAAAATAAAAATAATTGAAAACACAAATCAATCAAACCCTTAATATTAAAACAGCACTGAACCTCAATAAAAGCTGCATGGTTCACATGGTTCACAAAATAGGGCTCATTTTCATCCACAAACCCGTTGTTTGGGTCACAATTTCTGGCATGCTAATTTCAATTTTGTGTTTTATGTTGTACAGGAAGATAACAATGCAACAAGGAATTGACTGTTGCTCCATAAAACTTGAATGAATGAGTTAATTAACTAATTAATTTGGAAAACGGCAAGAACAAAGTCTGTGCTCATTACAATCTAATGTTTAAATTTACCATGTCTTAAAAACACAGTTTCACATTTGGATTACATTTTTACAACTCATGCAGGTTTTTGAATGGTTTTGAAAGTTATTTGTGTTAGATCTGAAAAATACAGTAAAAAGCTGAAGACAGGAAAAGACACTGCATGGACAAGCTCAATTGCTCTTTCATAAAAAGCAAAAAGAACCAGAGACTGGCTTCACATCCTTTGAATTCTAACTGCTGGATCAATGACAGTGATTGATAATGTATAGAATTTAAGGCTATATTACATAAAATAGTAGTGCACCTGTAGCTGGTAAACAGTACATGGTGCATTGACTACATTTAAAATGTACTAGGAGGGCTGAATGCCATTTTTTAACAGTGGAAGGTGGAACAGAGAAGGTCCAGAGGGCCCCATGATGTTTTGCAGAGTTGAGGACATGTAATGAAATCAAATAAATTTTATTTGCATAGCGCTTTTTACAGAAAACCGTCACAAAAACAATTTAAAGAGCAGCGGGAAAAGCACAAATGCCAGGCCTGAAAACCCAAATACCAAGCACATGAGATATTTAAAAAAACTCCCCAGTGGGGAGAGAAGCCCTCAAAGGTGACAACAGAGGGGGAGCCCATCCTCCGCTGGCCGGCCTGGTGCTAACTCGGGGAAAAAATGGATGTAACAGAAATGTAATAAGGGATCTATCACAGAAAGTAAATTGGGTAGCGCAGGTTACAGGTGAGGTAATAAACTAGCTGGAAAAGTTAAAATCCAAATGAAGAGAAGTATATAGTGCAGTTTAGAGGGGCTTTGCCATAATGTGGCTCTCAAGCTGATAATGATATCTTGTGTGATATAAATCACGGTCCTCAAAGGCAACAGCAGCATTGTACTCCAAAGCAACCCCAGACCTCTCAGCCTGATAATGTGCTGCTCCTGTCCACCCTACTGATTAGACTTTATGAATGAGGCACACATTAATCCACCTGGGATGTGGTCCTCAGAACCCAAGGCATTATTTCCAATTGATTATTAATATTCCTGCACAACTGTTGACTCAGGAGATGATTAAAAAGCTTTGAATATGCCTTTCTCAGAGACTGCAGACCTCGTTCTGGAAGTGATTGTTCAATGAAAGGTTTCTAATGATGCCAAGTCAATGCTTTTTTCTTTCTTTTTCTTTCATCTCATTTAATAACACACAACCAGCAAACTTGGAAAAACTCCAGATATAAATGGAGAGTATTCTGATAAGAGCATATGACTGAAACATCAATGAGATCTTCCTGCTGGCCAGAGCTTCCAAACAACAGGAAGGACCCTACCATAGAATATCATACACACGCCAGCTCGGTCCTGAATGACCAGATCAGGATAACACATCATGGCAGAACACATTCCGTCAGAAACTGGATTGTGTGCCTAAATGTGATGTTGAGAGGCAAAGCATACTAAAGTTTAATTTACTCTTGTCATGATTACAGTTGGAGAATGTTGTGCAAACAAAAGGATTGGCATAATAACTACAATGTACAAGTGGATTGATTGCAGTTTTAATGAAATAGAAAACGTTGTTGTACAATCTGGTTTTCAGTTACCTGAAGTGTTCCTCCTTGCTTTGGACCACAAATCCTCGAATACCCCTATACCAGCCATTATAACACTAGAAGATAATCATAAATATCTAAATATCTAGAATCACACACAAAAACTGCCTGGACTAGTAAAAAATTGAACTATCCCTTGAAGGCTAGTTCTACATCTCTAGCAGTAACAGTATAACAGCATAACAGTATAACCTGAAATATCAACTCTGGTCCACTACAGATGCAAGTACTCTGCAATGATATTGGTAAACATGGAGTAGCCACACAAGTCTCAAGGATCTGGCAGACTTTTTTTGTAAATGAAACATTGACCTCAACATTCAGTCTTCAATTGAGGCATGTTGTAGATGGCTTAGTAAAACAGCCGTAGGTGTACTTATGACAGAGTAATCATATCTCCCTGTTACAAAAGGTTTCAGCGGATTAATCTCCACATATCTCATATGAAGAATCTGAATATTTTACAGTGGCTGAGAATAGACTCACCATTACAATTCATACATTTATGATCAAAATATCAGCAGTTACTGTTGACTCTACATAATGCTGCAAACGTTATTGCTTTTCCAGTTGAGAATCCACAAACCATAAGACTAGCATTTATGATAAAACTACAGAAAAACCATTACTGCATAAAACTATTCCTGACTATAGATTACTGGCTATATGTATGCCACGTGTATATTGAATACCAGGTGTATTAAAGATGAATATAACTTTTTTGGTTCATATGCTATAGTATAAAACACCAATAAAGAGTGCAGATTTTTAATTCCCAATTCTTTCGATGACATCAGAAATGCAAAATGTACATTTCTTCCCAGGTGAGGGCCTAATCTATTCTTTAATACTTCCTTGACAAACCTTGATAAAGGATATATTAATCAATATAACCGGAAATTCTCCCCGCTTGGGCCCTCAGGCGTTGACAACTTACGGCTATTTTTATTCAATAAATTACATTTGAGCAGTGAAGGGTGCTCGGGAGCAGGAGGGAGAGGGGTGCCATCACGTATGATAGGTGTTGGCAAACACATCTGGTGACATGCTTCCTGAAGGACTCTAACAGTTTCCATAAAAAGGTCTCTGAAGATCACACTCCTATTCACAGTACCTCTCTGAGTTGATGCTTCTTTATTGATTCTGACACAAAGTGGTACATTTACAGAGCCATTTCATGCATGTATCCATTTGCTTTGAAGAATCATAAGAAAATGAAAAATGGAAGATTCTGGTGCCATGTTCTCCTAATTAAGCACCAAACCCAGCACATCCTGTATGATGGGTTTTAATAATTTTTAAGTGGCAAGCTTGAAATTTTTACAGCAGTTTAGCTGTTTATCAGATAGCTGATAGCTAGAAAATACATCATCCAATTAATTTTGCGAAATGTTTGCCAGAAAGACTTGCAGTGTGGTAAGATATTCAGGCTATGAGGCATGCGCAGAAATTCTGCGCATAAAAAAGACATTTTAGTTTAGAATGTAAAGGCTCCGATGAAATTTGAAATTTCTATAGGATATTTTCAAGAAGATTTGTGCAATTACATTGGTTACTGTGGTTGTGCAGATTGCAACAATCAACATGATATTTGAGCTGCAACAATTTTAGCAAAACAACATCAACAAACAGCTTTTCAATTCAACAAGTCAATGCAAAATCTATGACAATTCAACCAATTTAGCTTTAAAACACCAGCATAGTTTATCTTCCCCTCAACTAAAAATGTACCAAGCTGGGCATATTCCCAATCAGCCTTAGCTGTGCATGTGCCTGCAGGAGATGCTGCTACTGTCCATGGTCCTGAAGGTCTCCAAAACCACAAAATATGCTCACTGTATTTAACTATTAGGCACTATTAAAGCTTAACATCAGATTTTTCATCGGCTGCTTCATTAAGCTGCTATTTAGAGTTAATTCCAATCTATTTCGTGTCCTTGTTTTCTTGACCACCGTAAAATAGCACCATACATTTCTGCCGACATTGTTTTATTTACTCTGTAATAGAACAGACAGCAATTTGAGGGTTTCAGGCCACTTAATTTTGTTGATATGTTCCCAATCAACAGTATTTAATGCACATGGGCATTTGAAGCAATGGTTGCAATGATTTGATACTTTTCTGTTCTGAAACAAACATGAATGAATTCATGTACATGAATTCAGTATTATGGCTGATTGCATAGCTACTTCATTTTTGCGATAGATTCAGCTTTTACTGGATACATACTGTAATCTGCAACATGTTTAAACTTATAAAGTTCATAAATATAAAACTTCCCTCATAAAATGCTATTAAAATAAGCCTTTGTTACAATATTGAAAATTTTACCAACATATTTAGTTAATAATTGAATGAACTAAATCTTTCTTTTAGTTTACTCGATACCCTTTCTCTGCTTTTGGAATGGCTTTGAGCACAGGAAAAATATAAGGGTTGAGACGGGTTTCTTCTTTAATTTAAAGTGCTATGGTGGAAGTGTACTACCATTTTAGCTGAAATATTCATACCCCTGTCAATGGTTGTTACTTTCTACCTCCAGTTCATTGCACTTTCCTGTTCCTTTCTGGCCTGTAAACGCAGGAGGCGTGCTCCTTCAAGGAGGACAGAGCTGACAGAGTTACATAACGTCCCCTGCCCCCAAACACCATCGCAGACGTTTTGACGGGTTACAGACAGTGCCACACGTTGTACAAGGCCAGAGACCATGTCCACCCACCTACAGAAACAAACAGTCAGGGAAATGTAATACATTCACAGCCACGGGACTGTAAAATATCAGATACTAAATCCCCAAACCAAGGCTGTGAATGCAGAAACGTTACAAACCCTTCGGTCTGTCGGGCCACAGGTGTATTTCCTTCCCAGGTGTAGCAAAAATTAGCAAGTGACTCAAGAGATGTAGCACAAAACTAAGCAATCATGTAGAAGCAAAAGAAAGGGGTCATGATAGTGGAGGTTGATATGTATGACACCAGTGGCTGCAATGAAATTTGATTTTTTTTAAACTCAACTACAATTTCCTAAATTGCATGAAAAAAAAGAATGAGGGTGTATATAACAGCACTGATTAATTGTGTGAAAGGGATATTATGAGAGTGGTTTAATGTGAAGGAAAGCGAAGTAAAGACTTCAGGGATAAGTGTTCAGAGGAGGGTTTACTAGAAGAGGGTAAGACACTCAATAATCTGAACAAACGGCAAAACACAGAAAACACAAACACTGGTCAGAATTTGTGAGGTTCAATGAGTGATTTTCAATGCTCAAGTCTCTTTCACTTCAATTCCACACTTTGGAATATTTTGAAAGTGTTTGAAGTTGTTTGATTAAAATAAATAATAAAAATGAAAACCACTCAACTGGGGTGGAACCAAGGCAAAACCTCGGATGTCGGCCATCTTTTCAAAATAGGAGACAAGATTCCTCAGCAGAAAGACAGAAGAAAGGAGAAGGTGGAGGGGGGACTGAGGAGATAATTTCTAGGGGTTAGAAGTAAAGGAGTGAATCTGAGAGGTAAAAGTTTGATTCGGCAGCAGAGATGGATGCACAGAAGGAGGGTAGGAGAGACTGAAAAAGGGAGAGGTTATTCGATGAGCCACTTTTTTGCCACATCCTCACAGCGGCTCAAAGCCTTGAGAGCTCATTTTTGCAAGGTTTCAAACAGCCAAGGAGTATGTGGGAACAGGTGGGAGGGTCTAGAGTGGGTGTTATAAAGGATCAAAAGATATACTCTTTATATTCCTCCCTTATAAGGTCAGCAAGGCTGACAAAAGTCTTGCCTTGATTGGTATGGTTATGAATGGTATTCCATTTGTGTTCTGTGTTGACGATGTCTGACTCAGATGATATGTGCATTTTCTGACTTTCTCATTTATACAGGGCAACACACCACATGACGCCATTAAGTAAGATACCATTGTGGCTGGAGGAAATGGTCATTAGAAAACAATGGCTCTTTTTGTGACTGTTTTGAAGAAGAGTCATCATTCTCTATTCATAAAAAGCTGACTACATTCATTTTTAAGAATGGTGTTTGAGAACCTGCAAAAATACAATTTCCCAGCCGCAGTGTAGCTAAACCTCACCATTACATTGCAAAAATGCATTACATGAATAAAAAAGCTTCAGCTGAAAGGCAAATACAGTCTGGTGTTCATCGTGGATCACTGATTCACTGTGGACGACATTGCTGTGAGGTACAGTATTATGTATATTATCACCTCTGCAGATCTTGGATTTTCTGTTGATCGTAAGGTTTGACAATACACGTTTGTTATCACCTCGGTTAGCATAAGCGTGTTCACCCAGTGAATGATCGTTTCTTAGCTACAGTAGCGGATATATAATCGAAAACATGTAGACAGCTGTGTACACAAAAGCATTCTCAACCAATGCTTCTGTTTCCTATCTCAACTTTCCACACAGTGTTCTAAATACCACTGATTACTGCATAGTTAATAACATGGTTCTAGATATAAGTTTAACTGATCAAATTGATTAATTGATCATATTGGCATATTAATACAAAAACGTCTGCACCGATATTTTGTTTGTCAGATTTTTTTCCCCGACCAGTAGTCATTCATGAAAAATAGCCTATGCATGTATATGTAATTCCTATTACTATTGACAGATAGCACAATAGCCTACACAGCTTACGTCCATTGCACGCAATCAAGAGGACTTTGGAGCATAAAATTGAGCAGCTAACGTTACAACCAGTGCCTGCCAAGATAAAAGCAGATGTACCGTACAGAGGCGTTTCAGCTTTTACAAAATAGAACAAATACAAAACAAAATAGTCGAGAGTTGGACATGATTTTCGCAGTTTGGTTATGGTTGCATAGCATGTTTCTAGTTCACATTCAGGTATTTGTAAGGCAAAAACTATACCCTGTCTCCACCACCAGAATCCATTTTCTCTTTAGCGAGTCAGTGCTGTGTCCAGCTTAGCAAATACAGTCATTGCTCTTCAGGGGAATGAGATTAGAAACTTTGAGGGCACAGGAAATTAAGTCACAGACAAGCCCCAGTCTCACATTGAAGCTTCTGATCAATATCACAATCAAACAAGGAATGAAAGTAATCGTGTGGTCCATTATGTCCATAACTGTAAGCACATTTCTGAGAATATGGCTGGTTATGCACATGCTTGTCAGTGGACTCAAAAGACAGCCATCCCAAACTTCCTGCTTTAAAACTTAAATCACTGCTTCTGTACCCTCAGTTTCACACCAGGACACCTACAGAGGCTTCTTTCCTTCATGAAATGTGTTCATTGACTCATTCAGCAGAAAGTTGGGCTTTTAACTACAATTGTCGGTTCACAAAAATACATCTCTCCTCATAAAAAGTTCAGTTATATATTAAGGCTAAATAACAACACCAACAACACTCATTCACTCAATTAACTGGCCTAAACATACAATAGTTAAGTGCTTTACCTGCCGCTCAAATTCAGAACTGAATTAAAGCACCAAGGCACGTGTCATTGTAAGCTATACAAACCACTTCAAGATTACGTTTCCGCTTGATACCTTTACAGCATCAGACTAAGCAACAGTACCAAGCAATACACTGACAACGTGACTGGATGGAGCGCTCGTATGGTCACATGCTCCTACATCAATAATCCATTTCAGATTCCATTATCCACAATTTTCCTTTCTGCTATTCCATGATCTTTAGGTGAGAACAACAACTGGCTAAACTAAAGGTTATGATGAAAACATGCTCACAAAAGCAGCTTCAAGCTTTAAATGAATGGATATTTCAAAGACAACCACTTAGTGGGTAAAACTCAAAGCTGTATGTAAAGTAACACAAGCATTTGGAACCCAACCAATCAGCCGTCTTTGTCACTTTCAATCGTACCTCCCATGGGCCTTTTTATATGACATCAGGTTATGTTAATATTTAAAACACAGAACTAAACATAGAACGCGTGGCTCCTTCGGCACTTTCTAGCAATTACATTTTACAACTTATTTCATTGTTTTGTCAGAGCAACCCCAGAGAATAAGGACACCGTGGCATTGGAGGAGGATGCACAACATCATGCACTATGGTTTGGTTGGCCACTTCAAAAATGTATTATTCAGATCTACAGGGCTATCGAGTCTCTCCATTTGAAATGCAGATATTATTTCTTGATTTAGCTTAATGTCAGGCTCCGTTAATACATACATGTTGCATGAATCCTTTTAAAAACTGCAGCCCATACTTCAGAAAATGAGAATAATGATGCATGTTTTCCAGGGTTCTGACTGGAAAATAAAATATTGATGGAGAGCATGAGGTTGACTATCCATCTTTGCATTCACATGGGCAGTCATGCTTGGGTGTGTGCACGTGCCAGTCTCTTTAGCACGGAGTCAAGATGAACATGCAGGGAAATGCACATGAGACAAATCGCACAGATCTCCATCACTTGGAGTGAATGTGCTATTTTTATTAAGCTGAACATCACAATAAATCCCCTGGTGTATGTGAGTTGCACAGTACCACCATTTGTTCCACAACATAGCAGACAAAAATGCTATTCATAAAGTTTGCTTTATGATTCCTATGTGTGTGTCGCAGGTGAGTCTCTCTCTCTCTCCCTCTCCATCCTCTGTGGCTGAGCGCCTTCTCAGGTCCTGAGACAATGGGACACTGTAAATGATTAGAGCTAGAGAGTGATGAAATGCAGATCCATAACTGACTGAACTGTCCCGTAACCTAGGCAATGCAACTGCCAATTACAATTATGGGGTTACTGGCTACAGTCAGCACCGGCATAGTCCAGATGGTGCCTTAACTGAATGAGACATCTAGCATGCCTTTATTTATTCATAGGAGTAATGCCTGTGCGGTGGAAAGGAGTGAGTTAGGCTGCTGGTCTAATTTATTTAAGATCATTGTCCTCTAAACTCCGTGCATCTCCACCACAAACATGCACGACACATCCACCCACAGGATCCCTTACACCCACAGACCAGACCCCAAAACAGCCTTCAGGAAACAGAATTCCACCCTATGATTCATCCAACACAGTAGCTACAGTAGGTTAAATGTTATTGGCAAACATCAAATATTTTTGGATTTGGCATAATTCCTCCTCAGTTGCTGTAACGTTTCTTGGTAGCTTGTTAGCCAAATTAGCTAGCTGCCAACCAGGAACCAAGGACTCGCCACAGTTTAGCAACATTGTAAATTCGAATCATCATTCTTTTTCATGAGAAGAAGAATTGGTGAGGCGTGTGACTGGGTTCATTCCGATCGCTTGTTTTCACGCCTTGCATCTCTTGCTCGTGTGCTTTCCTCGCTCCTTAGCTCCACCCAATAGAGGACGCGAGGAAGAGATGCATGGATGAGATACAAGGACGGAGAAATCGAGGCCACATGTATTAGGCAAATGGAATGTCCAGGTTTCATGAAGAGCACTGAACTTAAAAAAAAAAAAAAAAAAAAATTCTCATTGTGAATCAATGCCTACTATTACGCACACTCACTGTTATCAGAAGTCAGCTATTCCAATAAAATTGGAAAAACATCCAAATGTTAAAACATATTTGTTTAGCTCCTTTTTTTTATCACAATGGAATCCAAATAAATCCTATTCAGCACAAATGCATTGGTAATAAGCTAGGTGAACTTGTGATAATTACCTCTATTCAGGTAAATCATTTCCCTTTTCAAATGAGCAAACTGCATAGTGGCAATTTTTCATGCAGATATAATCCAGAATTGTGATGAGTTTCAAACTGGGATTTGTTTAAATTTAAAGAAATTTCAAACTGGGATTTGTTTAAATTTAAAGAAATTAGCGATTTTCTTTTTTTAAAAAGAGGCTTGTGTCCATTTCACATATACAAATGACCTAAATGCTAATTCACAATAGGTGATAAACAATGGTAAACACACAGACATGAGTATGAACTTCAAAAATGAACAAAGTTATGGTAGCTGGCAGCTGTTAAAGGTGGATTGCAATTAGCTGAAATGTCCCGAGGGTAACACTTTTCCAGACACCCCCCCCCCCCCCCCCCGCCACTTCCTCACACTCCTGAATTGTGCAAATGGTAACCTGCAGATGAAAAGAAGCAGCTAGCTGTTATTTCATATAAACTTCATCAATCTGTGTCCCTTACATCAAACCTCAGGTTTTCCTGCACTAGCGACTACTAGCAATTGAGCAATGACTGTTTCTCTCCCGTTACGCTCACCACTCGTTCCATATGGCTAATTGTTTATTGCAGAATAGCTTCCTGATCCCAGTGTTCATTACCACAAGAATAACAGTTCTCGTATACACTACTTTTTCTTCCAAGTGTAGGTTATCAAGCATCCATTCTGTATCAATCAAACAGGCACCCTATCAGTTTAGATACAACCCAGAATGCATTATATGAAACAGTGTGCTGGTGTTCAGATAAGAAATTTATCTTGTTTCACTGATAAACTGACCTTGTGCAAGGGAGGAGAATTCAGCATGAAACAAATAACAACCAGAAGGAAGACAGATCAAACATTATTGTGACAATCTGTCAATATTAGCTTATGGCCAGAGAAAACTTGAGCTTAAAAATATGCTTAATACATCATTGTATGGTCAATATTACATATGAAAACATAAATTAACATCAATTTAACCTCTATTTCATATATAATATATACTGTATCTTAATAAACTGATTTAAATAGATTTTCTCCTGAAAGTATACATGATTTTTAGCACAAGTTTGTAACTTCCTGGAGTTGAGACATATTTCACTTTCACCTGCCAAATACATATAATGTAATGTAGCCTATAGCAACTATAATAAGTTGGGTTGCTTGCAGTACTGCTATATTTAAACTAAATGTGCTGTGTTTCACTGTAATGATTATCTTGCTTTTTCACATGCCTGAAGCATGAGGAGAGCATTAAAAACTTGGCATCCACCACCAGATTAACGTCATAAATTTTAGTGCGCCAATTCACATTTGAGATATCAGCAACCATAATACTGCAAGTGCATAAAACAGGGCAGTCCATAAATATACAGAAAATCAAATTGCCAATACAATTTTAGTTTGTCGATGGAAAGCCTACATGCCTAACAGATGAAGTAATTTCACTTTCACATATTCACTAGTTTCAAGATGGTTAAATGACATTAGAAATGAATCAGATTTAACACAGTAGCTTGAGGGGCTGGTACTTTTTCCAGATACTAGAATGCTAATTTGCAGGGGCGGCTAGGTGTCATATTGGTGGTTAAGGCACCATGCTGTGGTGCAAGAATGAACCCCACGGTCTGGGATCGTATCAAAACCCACGCCAGCGCCGACTGTGGCCAGTAGCTCCATAGGGTGATGCGTAATTTGCGATTGTGTTGCCCAGGGTACAGGAGAGTTTGGTTAGTGCGGGGTCTAGTGACCCCTGCTGGTCAATCGGGTGCCCAAGGGAGCCATGAAAGGAGGCAGCCACAAAAGAAAAGTCAGAGATGCCATTTTTCTTTCATACGATATAAAAAAGGAAGGGAAACATATTAAAGGAGTAAAATGTTTGTAAGCATTTTTAAATACAAGTTGACATTTCTGCTTGTTTGCATCAACTCTGTTCCTGAGATTAATAAATTTAATCTTAATATAGGTTTAGGGGAGAGGGATTTTGACCAGTTCCATTTCTAAGGGAGTAGTCAGTAAGGTTTGAAGTTCATACTAACATTTTATATTTACATAATGAGGCAAAGGACATGGGAGACTATTGTTAATGCCAATTTATTAAAGTACATGTAGTATTTTAAAATTAATACTCAGTGGCCACTATTTGCTGATGCATTCTAATAGAAAAATAAATATAAATATGGAGTACTTTTGCCATATATTGGAGTAGTCTATCTGTGACCATTCACCCCTCTGACAATCTTTCTTATGGAATTGTGCATAGAGGGGGCCTGGCAGTCTGGTATATGAAATCATGGCAGTCCTGATCACAGCAGTGATGACAGATCATGGCAGTGCTGCCGGTGGCAACAGCCCCAGAGGGCGATTCACAGCTGGCTCCAGCACCATGAGGATGGCAGAGCTCAGTCAGCACTGACCCTTCACACACCAGCCTTTAACCCTTTGAGTATATATTTTTTTAGAATGTTTTTTCAAAATGATAAGTCAGTGTTCTAGAACTCCGTTGCTCGTAACATCGGCATTAGAATATTCGGTTAAGAACATTCTATTCACATATGTACAGTCTTGCACCTTAAAGGGGTAAGCCAAGTAGAGAGACTCTTAATGTCGCATGTCTGTGCAAGGTTGTCTCGTGCCCTGCAGTGTGATAAGAAATGGCAGCTCACATCATGCGCCTTTGAGGAGAAAACAAGCTGGTCTGCACTCTCCTGGATAGATAGCAGACTGCATGTAAAGGACTAATTCATTGCACTAATAATCAACCTTGTTGATGATGCCGGTAATTAAACATGGCTGATGTCAGCATATCATGGCCTTGAACAGAGGATTTTCAAGAGATTAAATGTTCCTTCATATCTTATCTTCCAGTACCATCTCCTAAACTTACTCAAATGCAAACATAGTGAAGCCTCACTTGGGGTAATTATAGGTTTATATACTATAATCAAAGGCAAGTTGTTACCAGATATTTTCAGTCATCCTGTACTCAGCAGCTTGATTATATGGACTGTAACCAGTTGATCAAAAAACCGAGGGACACTGGTCTTTATTACTTATTACTCATTTTATTGGTTTTACTGTAAGACACAGCAATCAGCAACAATCAGAACAGAGTTTTATTGGCCATGACATAACATAGCATAAAATAATGTAACAACGAGAACAGGCCATTTAGCCTGACAATGCTCGCCATTTTCCTGACTAAATTAGTGCTCATTACCTACAGACTAGATAGTATCCATTTATCAATTTAAAAGCCTCAATCAAATCAGTCTCCTTTTACTCCTTTTTTAGGTCAAGCATCTTAAGTCTTTCCTCACAGCTTTTATCTTTCATACAAGGAATCAATCTGATTGCTCTTTGTTGAACCTCTTCCAGAGCCTCTATATCTTTCTTGTAGTGTGGGTCCCAGAACACCATGCAATACTTCAAGTGAGGTGTAACTAATGTATTGTATAAATATAACTTCCTTGCTTTTATACTTAATACTTTTGGCAATATATCCCAGCATTCCATTGCCCTTTGTTTACTGCTACAGCACAGTGCCTAGATCCTGAAAGGATTTTATCAACCACTACCCCCAAGTATTTTTCAAATTGAGCACATTCCAATTTTGTTCCTCCTATAAAATAATCCTGCCTAATGTTTTTATTTCCCACATGCATAATTTCATATTTGTCTTATGGCTATATTAAATATCATTTGTCAGGCTGCTGCCTACTTCTGCATTTTATTTAAATCTTCTTGGATTACTTTAGTAGATTCCAAACTATTAGCTGGGTCTCCCAGTTTTAAATCATCTGCAAATTTGACTAATGCACTTTTCTATGTCCCTGTCAAGGTCATTGATAGGGGGAAGAGCAGTGGTCCCAGCACCAATCCTTGTGGAACTCCACTTCCACCAGTTCCCTGCTCAGATAATATCCCTCCTACAGCTACTCTTTGTGTTCTACCCTGTAGCCAGTTACAAATCCACTCTGAAATACATCCTCTAATTCCTACCATCTTCATTTTAGTAACAAGTCCACAAGTCTTGTGGTATCTTATCAAATAACTTTTGGAAAACTTAGTATATAATATCATGTGCCTTGTAATAATCTAAACACTTGGTAGCTTCTGAAAAAAATACCAGAAGGTTTACCAGGCATGACCTTCCCTTGCGGAACCCAGCTGGACATCTGGCACATTAACCATTAACTCAGGAATATTGCAGAAGAGGTGCATGGCTATGTGTGTTCAGACAAACAGTAATAAATACCATAGACAAGAGGAGAGGGGCTGGACAGAAGACGACTGTGGGATACAGAGCAAGGAGCTCAGTAACACCGTGGCCACGAGAGGGACGGGTTCGGTTCAGTCAGAATAATTATTTCATGCGTTTTTGTTTTTTTTTTAAATAAAAGGTTATCATAGGCGAATCAGAGCAGAGACAGGTAATCATGTGGTGGTTTTGGACACTGTGGGCTGTTGTGGCTCTCACGCACTGCTCCGCTATGGACCGCAACAAGGACAAAGCCTTAAAGCTGATGAAGCAGACCCCTCTGATAGATGGGTAAGAGACTGGCACTTCCACCTCTCCTAACTGCATGATCACAAAATTATCCTACATTAAGTTTGAAATACGAGCACAACCACAATGACCCACAGACAACATGAGTTTTGTGTTCAGGTACTGCATTTCATACTGGACAGATGGCATTTCTCTCATAAGTTATGTATTACATATGTCTTTCCTTTTAATATGACATCTTTCACATTGCACGATAATTACAGCAAGTATTTGTATGAATGTGTAAGAGTAAAGTGTAGCTTAAAGCTGAGGGATCTGTATAACCAACTTAGTAAATCAGGTGCTGTTCACAGCAAATATGAAATCAGAGACATGTCCATGAATAATGGTTCTGAGGATCTGAGATATAGCACAGAGAAACACTGTTGTACCTATTTCATAACTGTACGTTCAGTATGCCCTTCAAGTGTCTGCAGGGTACATGCATGCCCTATAACTTATGTTTGACCTCCATCCCCCCAGACACAATGACCTTCCCTGGCAGATAAGGAAGCAATTCAACAACCAGCTTAGCAAAGTGGATCTGAACACCATACAAACCACACACACCAACATCCCCAAAATTAAAGAGGGCCATCTGGCAGCACAGGTACAGGTTAACACGCACGCACGCGCACACGCACACAGACACAAAACACATCAGTACCTCAGACCGACACTTCATGCTGTCTAAACTTATGTCGTCTTCATCTACAGTTCTGGTCTGCCTACGTACCATGTGACACGCAGCACAAGGACGCAGTCAGGCAAACTCTGGATCAGATTGACATCATCCACAGAATGTGTGATGCATACCCAGAATCCTTCATGTTTGCCACCAGCAGCCAAGGTGAGATACATTGGAGCCAAGAGCCCTCACAAGGAGTGGTTTTCATGGCCATGTAAAAAGGTGCTGTTCTCATCTTCTACAGTCAGTTTAAACAGACGTAATATTCAGTCGAAGGGTAATCCGTGTAAGAAAAAAAAAAAAACTGAAAACCCCACGGCATATAGCATAAAGTAGTGAATTATCACTGATGTATGACTGGAGCACCATACTCTGCCCTACACCATAGATATAATGGAAGCTTTTATCCAGAACAAAACTGCCAGTCTGATTGGAGTGGAGGGCGGGCACTCCATCGACAGCAGCCTGGGCATTCTGCGGATCATGTACCGGCTGGGTGTGCGCTACCTCACCCTCACGCATAGCTGCAATACACCCTGGTGAGTAGCCCCCAATTACCCATAATGCAACACTGCTCAATCCCTGCGCACTGCACCTGGCAACCCAGCAGGCACTGCGTGCGAGCATTGCGTGCATTTTTGTGAAAAAGCAACAATCTTGTTGGGTGCTTTTCACAATTTTTTTTTAAATATAGTAAACTAAGGTAAATTTACTTTGGCATTTTAAAAGATAAGTAGCTCTTGATTTTTACAGATAATTATAGATCTCTCTCATTGCTGCATCATCCTCAATGTCAGTTTTTGAGATAAAAATAATTTATGCAGCCGAGCCACATAGGTGCACATACAGTAAATTAACTGGATTCTAATGGCAAACATTCCATTTATTTCTTTAAGGGTTGATAACTGGAAAGTGGATACAGGAACAGAAGCCCCAGTGCATAATGGATTGTCTCCATTTGGAAAAGTAAGCACGTCAGGTTCTTGACAGAAGCAGAGCTGCCACTGTTGGAGGGGTGGAGGGGGGGGGGACACAACAACCAGGTATGCTGTCCCGGGCCCTGGAGGGGAAGGGGGGGCAATGGTCTGTGATCTTGTGGTAAGTATTATTATCCTGAGGCCAGAAATAATACACTATAATTTTGGCCTAGGCTGGGCATGAGAATTTCACCCAGCATACCTGGACAAAAGAGTAGAAAATGACATGATACTGAATAGGCCGTATGGGGTAAAACCTGTGGTCAACACTGTTTTAATACAAATACTGTGCAGGGCATTGCTGGCAGACCTTTTTCCTCTTGCTTTCACCTTTGTCAAAATAAATAATGTATTATGGTGCATAGAGGTCTCTGTTCACATTGAATGAATCATTTAACAAAACAAAGCTTTTAAAATGCCTTTATGTCTTTTTCTGGAGCATAAGGTGTACGGACAGACCTTATATCCATCTCAAGCAGACTCAGGATCACCAAACCATCAAATCCTACTGTGGATTCAGCACCCAAAGAACACTGACATTTTAAACCCTGTCCATTTTTAAAAGTAATTAAGATAGTCTACTCATTCAAAGCAGAAGTATTGTTCTGCAAAAGGGATGTGACTGACTGAACTGAATGACTGTGTTGAATGCCTCCAGCAAGTGATAAAGGAGATGAATCGCCTAGGGATGCTGATTGACTTGGCGCACGTGTCCGAGAAGGTGATGAATCAGGTGCTGGATTTATCCAAGGCTCCAGTCATCTTCAGCCATTCCTCTGCATACTCTCTGTGCCAACACAAGCGGAACGTTCCGGATGCTGTTCTTAAGAGAGTGGTGAGTGGCAGGGGTGGGCGTCCTAATTGGGATAATCTGTACCAATGCCTAATTATTATAGGGTTTGGCCCAGGAGGAGACTGACTGTGGTGTACACAGGCTTTTGATCTAACCAGGGACACCTACACTTTGACCAAGTTGCAGTTTTGAGTTTGGAGTCAATTTGGGGTTTAAAGACAGTCCTGGAAAGCTTCTGAAGTAGAGTCTTCTAGGAACACAACTCTTCCCCTTGATTACAACTTTTATTGGAAACCTGCTGAGCACTAATGGTCCCAGCCTGCCAATTATGAATTATTTTTGGCCATTTCTGTGATATTGTTTTTCATGGCTACGCTACTGAATAACAAGTTAGCCTAGTTTGGTTGACTGATCAATTAGTAGCCACAGCAAAATATACAACAAGAAATAATTTTGAATACTCTCAATAAATATAAAAACATAATAGACACATTCACAATGTGTCTTTTTGGCACTTTTGGAAAGATATGAAGATCCGACAGAACAATCGCAACAGAACAATAGTTACGAATTTCATAGCTTGCTTTGGCAAGGAATATCTGCATGTTAATAAGCCATCAAGAAAATCTCACAAACCAGAAAGCAAGGGCACTCTCCTATTACACTATAAAGGGAAGAGGCGACAGATAATCAGTCTCACAAGTGGTTTGCTTGGTAAAGGTCTGCAAATCGAGTTCAGATTGGTCCCTATAGTCACAGACTCTAGCCTCATTCTCAGCTCAGAGGTCACCTAATTATGACTTTTATACTTACTTTAGAGAGACAAGGCAGGGATTGTCATGGTGAACTTCTACAACGACTACGTCACATGCAGCCAGACGGCTAATCTCTCCCAAGTGGCAGGTCAGTGCCATCTCACACATCCAAGAGTCACCATGTTAATGTACTGAAATATTAAACTCTAAAGACTTTAAAAATATACCTGCAATTCCTCCTTTTTGTTGAATTCAGATCACTTTGATCACATCAAAAGGGTAGCCGGCCACACAGTCATTGGCTTTGGTTCTGATTATGACGGAGTGAGAAGGTGAGGAAACAACCATGGATTTTAAGCTGTGTACCCAGGATTCTCAATGTGATAAATAATTACACCTGTCTATTCTATACTGTTCTTACCAAACTGTACGCAGATGGAATGATGGCAAAAAGTCACTGACTAATTCAATAGAATGCATGAAGTGATTTAGTGTGAAACAGTTTCAGAGCCATGAATACGTGTCAAAAAATAAAGCTTAACAGGTAGATTTAAAAACTGAAAAAAGGGAAATTGGATTACTCCCAATTTTCAAATCTATCAAAAAAAATATTTACAATTTTAAGAGGGAAGCTTTCTTGACAGATCATGAGAGTATCATCAAGTTTAGTCGGTTTACTTTAAATGATCCCTGTGCATTTATCTATCCCCTGGTCAACCTGACCCCATCATGTTATCTACCCAGAGTGCCCAAGGGTCTGGAGGATGTCTCCAAGTTTCCCGACCTTGTGGCAGAGCTGTTGAGGCGGGGCTGGAACGACACAGAGGTCAGAGGCGCATTGGGAGAGAATTTGCTCAGGGTCCTCAAGGACGTGGAGAGGGTGAGATCAGCAGCCGCTGCCCCAGCCTAGTTTTCACTGCCGTGCAGATCACACACTGCAGTTCACTAGTCAAAGAACACAGCTTTCCACTAGTCTTATTTGGTAGTGTTTCACTTGTGTTTGACTGCCTGTACACAGCAAACTTGCTTTACTCACTCAGTAGCCAACCACACATCAAGATGATTCCCGTGGTTTGAGGAACTGTCCGACATCAGAACAAACTCAGCCCTTCATGTAGTAAAGCCTCACACATAATTACTGCATCTACAATAAAAGGCCTGGTACATGCTGATAAAACAACCTTTACCAAATCCAAGCTGGATCCGAGTGAAACATCTGTGCGTTTTTCTCCTGAAAGGTGCGAGACAGCCTCAGTAAAGATCAACCAGATGATGTACCCATCCCCTATGAGCAGGTGGAGAATGCCTGCAGGACCAACTACGGCTACTTTCCGCTGGACAATGCCGGACACTCCGCATCCCAGAGTCCTCTTGTGCTGGCCCTAGCCACATTGCTGTGCTGGTTTTTTGGGGGCTCATCCTATTCCTGCAGACCATAAACATTCCTAGTGTTCTTCTCTTCAGTTTCTGATTATACGTGCAACTGTCACCATAACCACACTATGGTCCTAGTCTTAAGATGTTGACTGAAACTTCAACTCTGGTATTCGCCTAATTACTATAACCACACTACCACAGTCCTGGAAGGCCACAGTGTTGTAGAAGTACAGGATCCATTTTGTGCTAGCAAAGACACAGGGGGAAAAAAACCTTTTTTAAATATTTTATATTTAAAAAATGGAAGGACAGTATTTGAAATCTAAGCAAAACTCAAAAATACACAATAGGGGACATGAGTTTTAAATTATGCCTGCATATTGCAGAATTCAAAAGTTAAGGAGACAAGATGAACAGAAAAATAACCTTTCCATAAAATATTAAGTTACCATAAAATATTCAAACACAAACGTGACTGAACACACCGTGTCTACACACAAGTAGAAATGTTCCCATTAAAAAACAAACAAAAAAAAAACTGATGAGATCAAAACTGCCAGAGATTGTACACTATTTCACAGCATACATCAGACAGCCTACATATGATCAAAATCAAAAACAACAACTATATATATATACTCACAGTTAAAATCTTGCCATAGTCAATGAGTCACTGAAGATGAGTCTGCTTGAATTCAGTTTACAATTACTGTAACTCAACAGCGCCACTCTGTGGGGAAAATAAATAATACATGGAAAAAAAGCACAGCAAAAGCTGGCAAGGAGGAAATACAAGTCCGTTGTTGAATCAAAATATATTTGGTATAAGATAGATAACTTTTCATATATACACTGTTATTTTGAGACTGTCAGAGGGCAAGGCCTCCTCATGGAGAAACAAATAATCAGAGGTGAAAAATCCAGATTCAGAAAGTAAAAATCTTCCCCAGTATTTTTTAATTCTTTGGATTAGCTAATTGGCACAGCTCTTCAGCCAGGAGGTAGTACTAATTAGTGAAATCAGCTGGTTGAAACACAGGGCAGGGCTTGACCTCACATTGACCCCTGGATTTTCCACCCCTGAAAATAATCCAAGGCAGCCATTTCTATCTTGTTTCATTTCATTCTCAAAATGCAGTAGAAAATGTATTTTGTGGAAAAGAAACTAGGGCGAAAACAGTCATTCCCTTGGAGATCTACTGTTATGTAGGTTTTTATTTCAACGATAATTTGGCACACCTGATTCTACGAATTAGCATCTTAACAAGATCTCTAGCTGTTGAATGAGGTGTGCTTTGGTTTGGAGTAAAAATACACAGGACGGTAGATCTCCAGCAACAGGGTTGGGAACCACTGGGCTTAAACATGGGTAATTGTCGGCTTACAGCCCACTTATGAAAGAAATGCAGAGAACAGAGATGCAAGGTTGAAATTACAATTCTGTTGACATGCAGGCTAAACTTCATTTTGCACTAACCTGCAAGTCCAAGACTTCAGGCGGTTGCTGGTGATGAGCTGTTTGTGTTGTTCTGCAGCTGTATTTGTGGTTTCCTTTCAATCAGCAGCAAATTAAGGCTCTGGGAACAAGGTGTGTGGACTCTTCAGCCAATCATCTTATTCAACCTTTATTTACCCAGGGTAGGTTCGCTGAGCACGGATGCTGTTTTGCAGCAACGCCCTGCTTCACACTCGTACACATTCACACCTGGGAGCTGCCCAGTACAACCACAATCCTCTATTGTTGGCCGCTGAGCAGCTCCACTGGAGGGAGAGTACATTTTTTAGCCAATTAAATCAGGGGATGATTAGGTGGCAAGTTTGTTGCGAGAGCCAGATCTGGGATTGTAGCCAGGACACCGGGGAACCACCTACTCTTTGCGAATAGTGTCATGGGATTTTTAATGACGACAGTGAGTCAGGACCTCGGTTTAACGTCTCATCCGAAAGACGGCATCTCCTACAGCACAGTGTCCCCGTCACTGCACTGGGGCATTGGGGTTTATTTGACCAGAGGGAAGATTGCCACCTGCTGGCCCACCAACACCACTTCCAGCAGCAACTCAGTATTCCCTGGTGGTCTCCCATCCAAGTACTAACTAAGCCCACACTTGCTTAGCTTCAGCCAGTCGGCAGGAGCAGAGTGCAGGGTGGTATGGTTGAATCAAATGATCAATGATCATAATCAATCACTAGCACTGAAACACACTGAAAACCAGTGGACACTGCAGCACTCCAGGAGTGGAGTTACACGGATACTTGGCAGAGGCAAGTCTGGACACACTGCCACAACTAGGAAGAAGAAAAACAGCCACAGACAAAAACTATATTTTAAAAATTTATTTACGAACATAATCTCTGAGGGACAACAGCATTTCTCGCGCTCTCTGTACATGCAACTGTAGAAAATAACCATTTTTATTTTTGACTAATTCTCAGTTGAGTTTTTTTTTCTGTTTTTGCATGAAATCAACACAGCCAGAGGTGACAGTACTGGTTCTGTGACAGCACTGACGACAGCATCAACAAATCCCCCCCCATAGCTGCTCCAACAATATGTACACAGTTCAACTACATTGTACAAAAAATTACATTGTTACATCACCGGCAGCGAGCGCACTGTCTCCTCGCTGTTAGAACCCCACATTCTACGCAAGTTTAGACTAGTACAAAGAGAAGGGTGCAAAACGTCCTGGGATATATTTACAGCTATGTACAACGTCTCATTTACGCATTACAAGAGGGAAATTTACACAGCAGAGACTTCGACTCCAACATACCACAGGTGGCAGAAAGATAATAAATAGGTTATTTATCACCATTAAAAGAGTAGTTCTCCATGCTTTATCATCAACTGAATTTTTTTTTCCTCAACACAGCTACTGTCCGGTTTACGTTAATACAGAAAAAACACGAGGAAAAGGCTTGAAATTGTGACGTTATCCGTAATAAAGACACTCCATCCAGCATAAAAATGGAATCAGCCTGGTTGAAAAGTAGAGGTAAGGTGCTGCTGATTGAGGTGGTCACAGAACAGTCTAAGTGCGTGCCAAGTGCACCGCTGCTGAGGGTGGGGTTGAGGTAAGGTCACTCAACCATCGCATATACAGATTCTCCTTAATAAATAAACAGATAAAATGTGTATTTATATGCTTAGAAGAGGTCATAGGAAAATAGCCATTTCAACTAAGCCAAAGACTAGCTTATGAATGGGTTACTAGGTAATAGATTCTAACTTTCTAAACCCTGAAGCTTTCTGGCCATAAGTCACAGAACAGATAATAAATTTGGGATGCTGTGAGAAGCTGAAGTAAAACATCTGAGTTACTCTTGCTATGCGCAAAGAAGAAGTTCGGCAAGTACTGTCAGTATTCAGGTACGAATATGTCAAACCTAAATGCTCAGTGATGTTTGTGCCTACACTGAATTTTACCCACTGTGTGACAAAGCAATCTCAGACATCTAGTTTTCACGATTTCAAGCCTTTGTTGGTAAAGAAATAGTTAAGAAATAAAAGGCAGGGCTCAAAGCGTTAAAAAAAAGACAATAACTGAAACAAACGTAACGTTCTGTAAACAATAGTAACGATGCAGAGCATTGTGACGGCATATACATTCTGTTCATCATAAGCAACGCAGTTAACATGCTACAAGTGTTTATGCTTCATACAAATGAGACAACATCTGCCGCCAAATATACAGACCCGGAAATGCAGACTTACAGAATTCTTTCTAAATGAAAGATACTTATTTAGGTACTTATTTTTTGTATCTAATTTAGGATACAGTTTGTATGTATGAATATGCATAACATACCTTGATTATTGGGAAGTCAATTAATGTGCAAGACTAGAGGTGGATGCTCACTTTGTTTTTCTTTGTGGCTGTGGAATTTCAATTTTCTTTTTACTTGATTAAGAAACCCCACACAGACAAATTTAAAAGCATGAAAAAATATAACCCTTCTGCTCAAATGTGACAAAAGTATACTATTAATTCTGTGCAAATTTTTATTTTTCTACTGGAATTTTCACACCAGAAAATTAAAATGAACTATAGCCATTTCATGTTGTTAGGTAAAGATAGTTAAAAATGACCTGTAAAAAATAAAAGCAGATCCCTACCACAGCTCACAAAGAAAAACATACAGAGAGCAGGAAAGCAGTGCATTATTGCAATGCAATATTGTTTTATCTTTCTACCTGTAGCGCTTCATTAATAATTAACTCCTTTTTATTTGGTAAACGAGATGTGCAATTTTTGCCCATTGTTTATAAAGGAGAATACTGTGTGTCTGCATAAAAACAGTAATGTAGAAACGTGGCTGATCGAGCCCCACAGTTTAACATTTAAACCAGAGCCTATGATACACTGAGCACCCTCTAATAACAAGCAAATAAACTCAATAAAAATAAACCATAACATTCGTATAACCCTGATTAGATATCTTATTATAAAAAAAAAAAAAAGAAAAAAGATCTTGTACAATTCTGGAAGCCAAAATAAAATACAGACGTGTAAAGCTGAACCCGTCCGCTCTTTCACTGAGCACTGATAAAAGATCAGATAAAAAGTATTTTGTATTTGTATTTAATAAAAAGCACCAGTTTCACAACTGTTCTTATAAACCAATTGATTTTATGAACATACAGTCTATCGGTTATAATGTCAATGTAATTAATCTTGTGACTGTTGTTTCGTAAAATTCACGATTCAAAGCTCTAGTTAAAATTAATCCTTTGCCATTTTAGAATGCTGAAGCTGTGGCATGTACTATGCAGTCATTTAAAACCGCCCTTAATTTCAAATCCAAGCGTAAATAAACAAATGAAACGTGAGACTTCAAGGTGAATTTAAACCTCATGCCACTCAATTGAATACTGTATGAAAGCATATCAAATCAGAATGGGCATAAAAATGGTTGTGGTAGTACGGTACTGCTCAGAGAAAGAGAGGCTGTTTAAAAAAAATAATAATCAGGGACCAAAAATATTGGTTATTACCTCAGCAACCCTGGGAATTGCTGCCCATAGCACAATATAAAATCTCTACAGACCCACTGATTAACGCATTAGCTCAAACTCTGAAATAATTACAATGCCACTGTAATACATGAGTAATAGTTTATGGCGTATTTGATTTGTAATATGAAAACATTTCTATCATAGCACAAACAGCAAGAGAACTGGTTTCAAAGCCATCTTACGTTACTTGTTGTCTGGTGTACCTTAAAATTTACTTGCGCAATATTTGAGTAAATTAAATGCTGACTGTAAAAAGGCATTTTCTTGGTTTTGATTCTTTTAAATAGTTCTGTTATAAAGCAAAGCATAATATACCCTTTCTTTAAATAAATTTATTAACCATTCTGCTACATCTGAGGATTAAGATTGTGGTAGTTACAGTCTGAGGGGTTTCTCTGACAAGGTGAGTTGTGGTTGTGAAGACCCAGCTGACTGGTTCTGACTGGTTCTGACCGGCTCCACTGGAGACTGCCTTTAAAATACTGAAAATACTGTGTACACATTTTGGCCCATTGTTATAAGGGAAAAGTGCTGCCCAAAAGTGAACTGTACATACAAAGATAATTTTATTCATTTTTTTTTACACTTAACTGAGAGTGATGTTACAGTACATAAGTTATTTACAACTGTGCAGTAATGTGTGGCAAAATAAATTATCTAGAAGGCAGCGAGAATACATTGGTTAACGAATATAAAACTGTACAGAATTTACGGGATACATTTTTTTCCATTTTAATTTTCCATTAAACTAATATTGGCTCCGTAGTGTTTCAAGTCACTTTCTCAGAAAGAGAAATGATGAAATGCCCAAGTAAAGAAAAAGACCAAAAAAAACAAAACAAAAACAAAAAACAGAATACAGTCTGCTAAAACCACCTCTGAAAGTCTTTGCCTCTTGAACTGACACATTCATTTTCCCGCTCAGTTTGCAGTGGCCGGGTTGTGTAATACCTAGCTGTTAAAGGCCGATGTACAGCACATGCAAACTGCTCATCGGAAGACTCCCACTGGAATCTCCCGCTTCTCCTGTCTCCTCCTCTCAGCCGTCGCTGAGCGCCGAGTCTCTCCCAGCCAGACGCGGATCTAAAAAAGGCTGAAACGCCTCCTCGGTTCTCGCTGTGCCTCAGGACACCCGTTTCGGCAGCGCGGTGCTGCCGGGGCCCCGTGGCTCCCCCCCCCCGGCGCGATGCCGGTGCCCGCGCCGGGTTCCAGCCGCGCGGTGCGCCGCGGAGTGCCGTGTGTGACTCCGCAGGGCCTCTGAGGGCCGGTGTGACTCCGCAGACCCTGCTCTTAACGGGCAGAAATGGAAGGTTCCTCTGGGACCCCTTTCTCCTCGCCCTTGGGCACGTCGCCGCTTCCCAGCTCCTCCGAGGTCGCGGTCGCCGCGGCTCCTCCTGTCGCTGGTTCCAATCCACGCCGATAGGAGGGTTTGTCCGTCTCTTTTTCCGGTTTTATGAAAGGGAACCAAAAATTTAGGAAATACAACTTAGCCTCCCCCCTTTCTAAAAATCAAGCAGGGGAGTAAGCCTCAAAGCAAAGGCGTTCTGCTTTTTCTGAAAGCATAAAACCGCGTAGGAACAAAGTGCAAGTTGTGTTTTCCCGGTAAAAAGATGCTTCCTCCTCTCGTAGGAGGGAATCATAAGCACGTTTTTCTATTTTCATATATAATATAGATCTTTTTCTCTCGAGAAAGAATGTTCCTTTTTCAAACCGGCTAGCCCTTACCATACGTTCTACTGGATGTTTTCTAAAGGCGATACCAGATGGCTGCAAGTGTTCCTGTCACGCGGGTAAGAGCACAAAGTCATCGTTGACGTCCACCATTGGCACGTAGAAGGACGGGACCTCGTTGACGCAGAGGGACTTGTGTCCGGCAGGGTCCAGCTCCTGCACCTTGAGCTGCCACTCCATCCTCTGCACGGCGTTGAGCGCAGCCGCCTCGTGCTGCTGTCGCATTAACAAACACGTCTGCCAGGAGGAGAGAGGGAGGTCTATCTTACCAACATGCAGCTACAGGAACTTAAACAACAAAAAAAACAACAATCTGACAGTAACCACCTTTCATCCCCAGCACCAGGGGAGTCAAACTCCAGTCCTGGAGAGCAGGTGTTTGCAGTTCCCTTTCAATCAGCAGCCAATTAAGGTGTGTAGACTCGTTAGCCAATCTAACCCCTTGTGAAATTTTTATTTATCACTCATGCTGAAACACTGAAAAACCAGCAGACAATGCGGCCCTCGCGGACGGGATTGTGACACCCCTGCTCTATATGAAGAAACGTATTATCGATCCTACAGTGAAATAAGTACTGGGGATAAAATAACCAACACACATTCAAATAGTGCTTTAATTAAAAAGCAGGCTCACAACGAAACCAAAACTCTCACCTTCATGCGGTCATACTTGTCGTCTACATCTTGGATCCAGGAAATGAACTGACGGGCATTGAAACGATCCCTCACCGACTTGTTCTCATCACCCTGAAGCAGAGGAACGCACATTAATAAAGAACCGACAGATGGAAGGTTTTAAAGCAGGCTTTGGGGCCAAAAGCCTCCTTGTACGGGTTATCCGTCAAGAGTCAGTAGTACAAATAAGGCAAGACAGACAGTGATTACAGACTTGTGCATTGCAGTGTGTCAGTGCTGCAGGCCCACCTGACTCTCAGAAGGCATGTTGTAGACCTCCGAATCCAACAACATGGTGCATGCACTGAAAGGGACAGCCTGGTTCGCTATTGTCCTGGCCGCTCGACAGTGGACCCGCAGTACCTCCTGTTCACATGACACAATCAGCTTCTCCTGTGACATGAAAGAAGAGTTATTTTTAAAAAAAAGAGTTATTCAACAGCTCTTCAATGACCCTTAATGTTAATAAAGGTTAATGTTAAAACATGAAAACCAATGAAACAATCGAGCTTTGCAAGCTCATCAAAATACATAGCAGTATAATACACTGGAGTATTCTTGCTTTGTTTAATAATGCACACTGGAGTTCATTTTGAACAATAAAGAAAGCTTTCGTTGTATTATAGTGCATCACAGGATTCAACACTTCTGAACAGCGGACTTCAAAATGGTTTGTCACAAACAAATATTTGCCATGGCAGCAGAAGGGGGGATACTGGAGCAGACAGTGGGAGCCTGTGCTTACCCGCTCAATGCTGTGCTGCAAGCGCAGCTTCCCCCTCACTGCCTCCTGCTGTCTGAACAGTTCCTTCAGGGGCTCTGACAGGGATGGGGGTGGAGCGATCTGAGAAATCAGAACAGAGTCGTCAAGCCATGTCCCCACTCTTCAGCTATGCCTTTTGCGCCTATTCGTAGAACATGTTCAATATTCAAAACGAAAGCACACGGTGTCATTCTCTTGGTTCTAATGACAAATTACAAATAAGGCTAAGCTGCCTTGTGAGTGGAAAAAACGAGCTCAATCAGGAACTGGTATAAAGGAGTGCAATCCAAGCATACACAAACATACAAAGCACTTACCACAGGAATGTGCAGCTTGCTGAGGGGCTTGCCATCCAGGAGGTAGGACCCAGTGTAGGTCACATATTCAGCGTAGCACTGTGGAGCCTGGGGCGTGATGTAGCAAAGGATCTTCCGCTTCTCCTCGATCTTCTTGCGGATCTGCAGGTACTCAAAGTAGGGATTGGAGCGGTCACTGTGGTAGGGCTCAATGTCATCCAGCTTGATGGCATTGACGATGACGGCGAGCGTCTGCTGGATCATCTCCCTTGTCTGCTGCATCGCGGTGTTGACCAGTTGAACCTGCACTTGCTGCTGGCTTGACCGGGGGAACTTGCGTTTCCGTGGATGTTGTGCCTGAGCATCATCTTCCTCTGTGAGTCGAGCTTTGCCCTTGCTGACAACGGTGGGGGTGGCGCTGGGAGTGGTGGTGATGGGCTCTTTCTCTTTCTCCAGGGTGACAGAGGATGAGGTGGTGATGACAGTGGGAGCAGTGGTGGTGCTGTGAGATGGGGTAGACGATGTCAAGTTGCCTGCAAGCAAAGAATTATTCTGTTTGCTCTGGTTAGCTAACATCTGCGCCCGATTCCTGGTCATCCTCTGTGGAATCTCCTCCACCTTCTTAGGAATTTCAGCTGTGGTTGTAACTGCTGCCTTGGGTACTGTGTCAAGAGGTTCAAACACTTGGACTGTAGCAAGATGCTCGATTGTTGACACTGGAGTGGAGTGACTTGGACTACTCTCGGCTGGAGCTGTAATGGCTGGGTTCTGCTGTTCACTGCTGTCTGATTCACTACTGGAAACTGTGTCAGGGCATACAGTCACAGCTGCCAGCGTGGACTTCTCCACTGAAGAGTCTGCTAGCGTGTCTTGGTTTTTGTTGGGATCAGTGGTGGACAACAAAGCGTTTCCATCATTTTCAGCCTCCTCGTTCAATGATGACTTGTCCTCCGGTGCTGCTGTAAAGGTGGAGTTGTTCTCTGGAACCTTCTGGGGTTCTGAATCCAACTCATGATCCGACCTGCAGTCATCTTCGGAAGCGTCAAATAAATTCCTTGCAGGCTCACTCATTGGGACAGAAGGAGAGCAAGGCGTTTTTTCCATGCCAGGCATGTTAAGCTCCATCGGATCAGGTTCCTCTCTTAATTCATTAGATGGAGATGCAATATAATTAGGAGGATGTTTAAAGTCTGGCAGCCCTGGTTCTGAGATATTAGGGTCCTGGATTTCCTTGTCTTGTAAAGGTAAATCTGGCAAAGAGAAGGGCCCCAGATCATCCAAATCTTCTACAGTAGTAGCAAAAGGATCTGCCCAGGGAACCACTGGGTCATGACTCACAGGGGGGGCCATGCTGTTTTCAGAGATATAGCTGAGAGAATCCGGCTGGTTGTCTGTTGTCAAGCATGAAGGCTCAGACACAACCTGGTTGTCTTCAGAGATGGACTTACACTCAGTGAAAAAGGAATCTAGCCTGGTAGAGGAGGACAACATGGATTCAGATTCCACAGGTGCTGTAATAGGTTTTACAGGTGTGGGGATGTCATCTACTGTGCCTTTATGTTCTTCAATGTCAGACTGTGGAACATGAGCTTGTGTATGACAGTAAGGTCTGGGAAACACAGAGTAGGGTGAAGTTGCTGATGGGGGACAGGATACTGCTGTTGGGAGGGAATGTTGCAAGTTGTCCTCCAGGTGTGGGAAAGGGACAATCTTGGAGGTTGATGACAAGTCCACAAAAGGTCTTTGAGGAGATTTCAGGAGAATCTCCGGGTTTGGGACCCAAGTGACTGAGTGATCACAGGAGTTTTCCACAAGGCTCACAGCAGGGCAAATTGGTGTAACACTAAGCATATCGTCTGAACCTCCTCTGTCTGGAGATTCACCCCAATCCTTTTTCATTGCCTCTACAGCACATTGTGTAAAGGAAGTGTCATCCCTTGAGTGATCTACATTCTCATCCTCAACAAAATCTTCACCTTCACCCTCCCCTGGGTCATTTTCCTCATTATCATCCTCATCTCCACCCTCCTCATCCTCATCTTCATCCTCCTGTTCCTCCACAACCAATGGCAGGAAGTCACTCACGGGATCAGAGGAAGTAAGAGCAGGCTCACTACGTGGGGACAGAGGCAATGGTAGTGGTGGTTCTGAGAGCTCATCAATATCCAGAGGTGGGAGAGCTGCTGGGGCAGGGGTTGGTGGGGCAACAATGTCCAAACAGGACTCCTGAGGGTCCAGCCTATCATCTGGAGATGAAGGCTTTAACAGTAAGTTGCTGTAGACCCCTTCAGAAAGTTGTTCTCCATCTCTGGTAGTGATGGTGGCAGACACTTCATCTGAAGTGGGCTGGGCTGGCTCATGCCTTGGAGAGGACATTCCAACATGAGGAGAAAAACCTGGAGTTAAGTGATCAAGCTGGTCTACTGATGCCTGATCTTCTTCTGTTTGGTGTGAGACTGCAGACTCCAACTCAGAGGTAGCAGGCATACTCTGCTGTCTGAGAAACTTGTCAGTATCTATCTTGAATTCCTCTTCCAGAGGCCTAACATCTACTGAAGCTGAACAGCTAAGGACAGGCATCTGAAGGTTCTTTGCAGGTGTAAGACAAGTGTTTTCCTGGAAGCTGTGAGGTGCATTAGAATACCTGTCAAAGAAGGATGGAGAGCAAGCATTTATGGACATAGTCATAGCAGATGAGTTCTGGCAATCAATGCTGTCAAACATTAGATCAGGATAGTCCTCTGCACTGCATGATGGAGTGCGTGGAGTCTGCATGACATCTTCATAGCTAGGACCTGAAATCACAGATGTTGGAGTGGGCACACCGGTAGGTCTATTTTGATCTGGCCTAGGAGAAGCTGGTAGGTTCTCCTTCATTTGATGTCCTGCCAGCCAGTCTTTAGAATTCTGACTGTCCATAGGCTGTGACTTTCTGTCAGGAGACATTAATTGAGCAGGTATGCTAACATCTTTTGGCTTCTTTTCTTTTATTGCAGTTTCTACAGAACTTGATTTTTTAGAAGACAGATCTGGGCGGTTCTTCCGGAGGTCCTCACTGGATTTAGTTTTATCTTTCAATTTAGGATCTCCTGACCTGTGTCTCAGTTTCTCAATGTGTTTCATTCTTTCCTTGTGTTTTTTATGGCGCTCCTCAATTTCCTGGTCCTTTTGACTAAGCATTTTACCAAAGCTTGTCAACCTGAGATCACCATCAACTAGCAGCTTTTCGCGTGGACGGCAGTCTTTCCGAGTTGTGTCCTTGGACTGATTGACCCGGTCATTCTCTTCTTTTGCCTTTGACTTTATGTAATCGGTTCTACTGTCCTTGTCCAATACGTCTTTCTTTCTGGCCTCAAATTTTGGACTGTCCTCCTTAGACTTCTCCTTTAAACTGATGACATGGGGGCTCTCCTTCAATCCAGATTTCTGATCTTCTTTTAGATGTTTAAAAGAGCTAAACCCATCTGTGTATCTGTGTTTGTCTTCTTTAACTTTCTCCTTATGTTTCTCTTTTTTCTTTTTGTCTTTGACCTTCTCGCTGGTAATGATGCTGCTAGCTTTGTCAGTTTTTTTCGACATCTCCTTTTCAAACTCCAAAGTCTTATCCAAATCGTCCTCTCCATCAGGCTTAGCCCCATAAGGGAAAGTATAAGGGTCAGCCTCCAAAGGCATAGGTTCCTTTTCAAAGGGCAGGCTTTCTCTGCGCCCATAGGTCTCTTTGATCTCTTCAGGTTTGTCCCGCTTATCTGATTTCTCCTTTTTCACTTTGTCTTTCTCGTGACTTTTTTTGGATGAGGATGAGGATGAATGCCTTTGTCTCTCTTTCTCTCTGAACTTGTCCTGTGGGTAGGATATAGACAGTGAGTCTCTCCTGTCCTCTGAGATGTCTGGAAGGCTGATGTTTGAAGAGTCATAGAAGCTGCTGAGAATTGGTTCGTGGCCCCGGTCTGTAAAGCTGTCCGATGAAATCTCACTGATTTTGTCATTGGAGTCATCCTTGTAGTCATTCAGGGCCTCCTCTTCCAACTTTTCCAGGAGGGATTTCTCATTTTCACCGCTTCCTTTCAAGGATTTCCTGTCTTTTAGTTGGTCTTTGTCAAGCTTGTCCTTGTACTTGCCCTTAGGCTTTTCCTCAATGGAGTGCCTTTTGTCAAGTAACTTTTGCTTGTTTTTCTTCTCCAGGTTTGAATCGACAGAGGTCCGGTCTTTACGTTCCTTGTGTTTCCCATCTCCCGAGTCCTTCTCTTTTTTGTCCTTATTTTTTTCTAAGGAGCCCTTTCTCTCTCTCCCACTGTCAAATGTGATTTTGTCTTTTTTCTTGTCTTTATAGTCCTTTTCTTTAAGCTTTTCACCAGAGTGCTGCTTCCCCTCTGCAGAGTATTTTCTGTGTTTTTCACTTTGCAAAAGATCTGCCTCATCTCTGTCAGGCGTCATGTCCTTCCGGTGTGATTCAGTAAAACTAAGAGAATCACTGAACTTAACACCTCTGCTGAAATCTCTCTCTTCATCCTCACTCTCATCAGTGAAAATGTCAGGAATTTTATACCAGGTCTTTTCCCTCATCTTTTCTGCTTTTCTCTCATCTTTCTTTGCTTCGAGGAAATCCTTCTCCCGGTCAGCATGCTTTTCCAGAGAGGGTTTCTCTTTCTTTTCTTTTCCTTGTTCTAAGGACATTTTTCTTTCTTTTTCTTTACCATGGGAGTCTTTGTGTTTGTCTTTAATTCCATCCTTTCTGTCTTTGGAGCCTCTATCGGTGTCTTTCTCCTTGGAAGCCTTCTCAGTGGAGATTTTCTCACCTTTGTCCTTCTCGGACTTCTCCTTATGTTTGTCGCCTTTACATTTTTCTTTCTTCTCCTTTTCCACACTTTCCCCCTTCTTTTCCTTTCCAGAATGATTTCTTTCTCTGATCTCTGATGATTTGCCAACAAGGTCATTCTCAGCTTTGTCTCTAAAAAAGCCTTCACTTATATAGTCATCTCTTAAACCATCATCTTGTTTATTTTTGGAGTCCTTCCTCTCTTTTGTGAATTCGTAGGAATCTTTTCTTTCTCTGCTGCTGTCCACAGAATCCCTCTCCTTTTTTTCTTTTGTGCTGTCTGCAAGCTCCTTCCTCTTCTTCTCCTTTTCTGACAGGTAGCTGGAATTCAACTTCTGTTTATCGGACAGGTCTTTTTTCTTGTCACTGACCTTTTCTGAAAAATCCTTTTCCTTCTTTTTGGATGTGGTCTCTTTCTCGTTTCTTTTTTCAGTGTGTTCCAACTTCTTGTCCTTGACTTTGTTTTCCTTCTTTCGATCTCGGCTCTCCTCTTTTACAGTCTCAACAATGAGTTTTACGGTGTTGTTTGCTTTGTATTCCTTGTACTCCTTCACTGGAGCATCCCAGCTATCATCACCATAGAGAGAGGAGTCAGAAGAGAGATCTGACACCCATCGGTCATGGGGATCATCTGAGGCACTAAGCTTGCTGTCTTCTAATTCTAAAAAACGGGCATCATATTCAGGCTCCTCCTTGGGTACTTTTTCCTTTTTTGACTTTTCCTCCTTTGTGTTCTTCTCTTTCTCAGATTTGAGATGCTTATCCTCCTTTTGTTCATTCTTTCTGTCTGCTTTAGAGGACTTGTCCTTGGATTTTTTCTTTTTCTCATCCTTGTGGGTCTTCTGTTTCTCCTCCTTGAGCTTATCCTTTTCCTTGAGGTTTCTTGCTTTTTCTGATTTTGTGGGTTTATCCTTCTCATCCTTGCTCGCCTTGTCCTTAGTTGAATCCTTTGTTTTCTTGGATTTTTCTTCTTTAGCAATCCTGACTGTTTCTTTTACAGAGGTCCACTCCTTGTCCTCTGACTTGACCTTGGACAGCCGGTCTTTTTCATGTTTGGAGGACTTCACTTTGTTTTCAGAGGGAGATTCAGTCTCAACAATAAGAGACTTTTGCCGTGTATCATCAAAATCAAAAGAAAAGCTCTTGACAAATTTTTCATTCATGTCTTGGTTTAGCACCAGGCTGGGGGCCTTGTCTTTTTCTTTATTTTTGTGTTTGTGTTTAACTTTATGCTTTTTCAACACTTTACCATCTTTATCCATCTTGGAGACTGACCCATCTGTGTTGGAGCTTTTATAAAAGTCAGAGGTTGTCCTTTTCTCTGCCGTACTTGTGTGTACATTGTTTTTCTTCCTGTTTACCTGCGTCTTCTTTTTCACATGTTTCACAGATTCTATGCTTGAATCGCCTGAGGAGTAGTCCGACTCGCTTGAGAGCCGGGTTCTGACAGAGTCTGAGAGTGAGCTGACATCAGACCATGCCGGAGAAGACACAGTTTTCCAGTTGTCTGTCCTCCATTGCTTTGGGTGCTGCTCGGCTAGCGACTGTGTCAGTTTCTGGGAGCCCAGGCTCCCGTGAGAAGATGACGAAGAGAGCGAACTGAATACAGACGACTCTTTTAGGCTCAAAGCAGAAGAGTCCTTTATACAGTTTGAGCTCTGTACAGAGCCCTTGTCGTCCTCGCTCTCCATGTCCTCGCTCTCAGACTCGGAGGTACAGAATTTGCCACTGAGTTTTCCAAATCGCACTTCCTTGTTGGTGCTGTTTTTAGTCTCCTTCTTCCTCTTCTTTTTGACTTTGCTCTTCTCTTTTTGCGACTTGGAGGTCAGGACAGCAGACTCCCGGCTCTTGTTGTTGCTTGCTGGTGCCAACTGTCGTGTCGTTGGTGTTGGGGAGAAACACAAGGTTCGATCGTCCTCATCTGAGCTGTTGGTATCAGAAAGGATTCGCCGTGCAGTCTTCTTTGGTGTCAGCGAGTTACTTTTGGAATAGGTTTTGACC
Organism: Anguilla anguilla; assembly: GCF_013347855.1. Classification (NCBI taxonomy): domain Eukaryota; kingdom Metazoa; phylum Chordata; class Actinopteri; order Anguilliformes; family Anguillidae; genus Anguilla; species Anguilla anguilla. The sequence continues at coordinate 27,016,109 of NC_049216.1, read as the reverse complement.
TCCATTTTAGGGATGGAAATTAAGCTGTTTGCTTTGCTTGCGGAATCTTTGCGGAAATCCTTCTTGAGCAGGTGCTTGTCATCCACAGGTGGGACTCGCTCCTCTTCATCATCCTCATCAAACTCATACTCATCTTTCACGGGTGTGGATTTAGGCAGGTCAAGAGATTTTCCTTTCAGCTTCAGACCCTTCTCAAACTCAGAATCTGTGTTATTGCCATCAACCGAGCTGGATGGGGCAAATGACGGCGCATCCTCCTCCTCTGAAGATTCTGTTGAGGAAGAGTATACCAATGACTATTCAGTAGGATATCACTGACTATTCAACAAAACATTTATTGTGCTTAGTGATATCTCAGTGATATATTTGATACCATGCAATGTAACACAAGTGAGAACAAAATGAAACTACTATCGATTTATTGCATAATTCAACATTCACTTTCTCAGCTCATTCATACTGACCTGAAGAGCTTTCCTCACTAGAGGTGTAAGTGCCTTTTCCGAGCAACAGATTCAACATGGTTGGGGAGTTTGCTACTTTCAATGCAGTTTCACCCCTTCTGTTGCTTTGTCGAGGATCCCCTCCATATCGCAATAGCAACTTCACAACCTATAAACGAGATGAAGTAAATATGCATCAGCCGTGAGCTAAAGAACATTTAAACTGTCAAATTTCATTCCAAACATAAAAAGGTTTCCAAAGATCTGTTGGCTATTCAATGGCTAGTATAGGGGCATCAGTGGTTCAAATGGTTTAGATGGTTTATTTGTGCAAGATAATCTTCAAGTAAGTCTTTATTTAACAGCATAATAAACTAAAATAAAAAAATCTATATCAAGTGCTCTGTCTGGGATTTCAAGAAGTCACAAATTCTAAAGCACAACTATGCCATATGGATACAATATTCACATGGATAAACTGATAGCCTTGAAGGAAACTGGCCATGAACAAGCTCACCTTGAAGTGCCCATTATTGGATGCGTCATGTAGAGGCGTGTCGTCATCCAGACCCTTGGTATTGACCTCTGCCCCCGCTGCCAGCAGCTGTTTGGCCACATCGTAATAACCTCTGTTGCAGGCCTCATGCAGTGCAGTCCAGCCTGAAAAGCACACGTAAACTTGAGAAGGGGGTTCGGAGGCATCCGTACATTCAGAGTGGAGGGGGAAATCTAGTAGATGCTGTTGCTGGTAGCACATAGTTCAGGGCTCCTTATGGCTTCCGGCTGTTGTTTAATATTAACAGCAAAAACAAATTAACTGCAAAACAGGCCACAGATTCTTGCCTTTTTCTGACACGAATGACAGGAATACAGTCTTGTTTTGGAGGCCTGTCGATATGGCGTGCTTATTTTTATTACACAACAGCAGCGGTATAAACTGAAAAGGCTAAGTCCGACAATAATCAGATTATAAGCTCCAAAAGGAAAAACCGTGGCCTACAAAAGCTGGTGTTCCTCACCTGCAAAGTCCTTTACATTCACGTCGGCGCCCTCGTTGATGAGCTCCTTGACGCGGCGCGCCTCCCCGCGGATGGCGGCCCGGTGGAGCCGCGTCTCGCCCCGCTCGTTGCGCTTGTTCACTTTGTCTTTGGTTTTTGAGGCGGAGTTTGGCGTTCCCTTCTGACCCAGACTTGACTGTGACTGGTGCTTTGGTGTTGTGTCTGAAAGGTAACAGTGAGCTTAAGCCAACTGCATTCAAATACAATTTTAAACGAGTAAAAGCATGGTAGAAATAAACAAAAATTCTTGATCTGTGCAAGAGGAATCAAATGAAAGTAATGCAAACTATTTTCCACCAGTGCGTGGCGCTCTAACACTGAAAGAAATAAGCCCAGATTTGTCCACCATAACATGTGCTGTGATCACCACATAGACTAGATAGGGTGTATTCCTTCTTCATTATATTTATATTACATAGTTTGTGGGTACCAGCAACTGAATCAACAGTGACAAAAGACATCCATTACATATATGAATATGAATACACCATATATTTAAAACTGTAGAGGGAAAATATTATATTTATATAGTCGGATAGATGTGAGCCTGAAGATGCAACCAGGAAACGTGAAACTTGCAACCTTTGGATTATTTAAACCAATTCAATTATGCAATATGGTCTGATTACCCTGAGTGTGTGGTTCACAAATACGTCACATACGCATACACAAATATAAGTACGAACTGGTAAATGGGAACCACACAATGCTTTCAGGCTCTTTCAAAGACGCAAAAACAGCACCTTAGATCAGAAAAACTCAGGCACATTTGGCGTAGGAAAGGAAATAGTTTAACTTCATTCTCGTCACATGGTGCCGGATTTAACAAGGCCAGGTTTGAGAGCAACAGGGAAGCAGCTGACAGGAGACACAAGCGCCATGATAAGCACCCACCGGGACTGTTGACCGACTCCTCAGCCGTCATCTGCATGAGAAGAGCCACCTGCTGCCGCTCAGAGAGTGGGTACCCGGTCCGGATCCCCGGCACGCCCACCCCGAACGCCAGGCCAGACTTCCTGGTGTTGGTGGGCTCCTTCTTGATGCGCTTCCGCTCCGGACCTTGCTTCTCTGCGAGGAGAGGACGAAGGCAAGGTCACGCCCGTTGCTCGGGGAACAAGCGCAGTCACCGTGCGCGACAGACAGGACGCTCACGGGACCGCTGACAGCACTGGAGCCTTTTCTGCCGCTTTCTCCTCAGCGCACAAACTGCGATTAGCCATTCCTAACTGACAACACAAACACAGAGCATGTTGTTTCTTGTATTGCAGCCACCTCAGATAAAGAACCTGAAGCCTTTCTCTTAGTAAGTAAACCCACTGACCCCAGGGTGAGAGCCTGGTTGTGCGTACCGTTAGCAATCTCTGTTCAGATAGGTCAGGTCAATTTCCCCCCCATGTGACCTCGGTTTGAAAGTGGTGCCTTATTGAGCAATTAGCCAACTGCCCTGGGGGAGAAAGATACAGGAAGGCTACAGGGCTCGGGCTTTGTGTTTCTGAGGGTGGAACCTGCCTTTGTGACAACATTGAAAACAACTCGGGCCCAAGTCAAAGCCACCACACTGGAAACTTACTGGACAAACGCAGCTGCACTAGGACACACCCAAAAATGATTTGTCTGGGTGCTAATGCATTATGTTGCCACGATACCGTAATACTGACACTCTTAGTAGTGGCTTTACATCGATCGCTTCACACTTATTACAAGGCACAAAGACATCAGCGCCAAATCTGCCAGACTCATGAGCACCACTGAAACATTTCTTTTAAAAAGCGAAAAATGCCCCTGTCCTTATGCGACAGAAGATGGCAGAGATTTGCAGTTCTGACAGTTGTTGCACACAACATGATTTGCTGAAGGCCAGAGCACAATTAATATAAAAAGGAATCATTTAAAAAATATTTTCCAGTCAAAGCTGATGAATTTCACAAACATCTGCAAAGGCTTATGCTACATTTATCCAGCTCCGCTGCCCTTGAATACATTTGAATGCATTCCTTCATTTCAAACTCCAATAACAGAAGCCACAGAAGCAGTCCCAACATGTCTGCAGGCACTGGAAGTTATGGGAGACGAAGAATATTGAGGTTGCCTTTGCAGCCTTTCAAAACAGGGACCCAGAGCAGTAATGACCCTGGTATTATGAAGGGCTGGAGGCTGGTGTCAAACGTGCGTGTGCATGTGCGTGTGTGTGTGTGTGTGTGTTTGTGCACGTGTGTGTACGTGTACGTTCGCGTGTGTGTGTGCATGTGCGTATGCGTGTGCTTGTGTGCGTATGTGTGCGTGTGCATGTGCGTATGCGTGTGCATGTGCGTGTGCTTGTGTGCGTGTGCGTATGTGTGTGTGTGTGTGTGTGTGTGTGTTGGGGGGGGGGGCATTCTGCCTGGATTTGTGTGAAGGCCATTAGGAAATGACAACACAAACCCTCATTGTTGGAAGTACCCAGCAGACAGGCGTGTCTCCATGCTGTGACAGCTCAATGATGTCTGCTGCAAGGACGGGCTGCAGAGAGGCTTAAGGCCTGATACCAGCATAAGCCTATGCAGAATAGAGAGAGGCGATAGGTATCCTGAAACAGGGTGGGGGGTGGGGGTGCACAATCAAGAGACACACACAGGGACTAGCTTTGGCTGATCAGTACAAACATACAAAAGCTGAATTACTTTTTGATCACAACAGGCTAAGGTTCAGAGCCACAAAATTGCACCATCGATGAAATGGAAATCTAAAGATCAGGAAAGCGAAACCTGAAATCCCAGAGATAGAAAAGAAACATCCAAAAATCATCACTTACCATAGAAGATTAAGAAGATAAAAAATCCACCTTAAAGCATCTTTGTCACATCTAGCCTACATGGTTTACGATGGTAGATATTACTGGTAAAAATATTTGATAGCTAGAAACTGAGCACAAGATAAAAAAAATAGCATGAACTGGAAGAAACAGAGTTCCTGTTACTATTCCCTTTCGATTAAAATAAATGCATTGGTTGAAATATCTAATCACTGAGCAACATACAGGCCCAGTAGTTCTATAACGAAAGCAAAAAAAATAAAATAAAATAAAAATCATTTTTGTTTCCCCTATGGAAATAAATGTACAAAGACAGTAGAGAAGGACTCAGCATCTTACTGAATCCCACACACTCATGGAACAGAATTAAGCAAAACAAATAAATAAATTAATAAAACTAAGTTATACTTCGGTTCTTTCTCCTAAATTCCCCTCTGCACAGTGCTAAGAACGCACCAGTGTGGGGTTGCAGATAACGGATAATGATGCGACAGATCAGCTGCTATCACACCCAACAGCCAGAACACGGCAGAGCAAGCCTTTGTCATATTGGAAGAAAAAAAAAAGATTCCAAGGTACTGATGGCAACTGCTGCGAGCAGCCCAAACCACAATGTCACTCAAGGAAAGCCTGCCGCGGCCTTTGAAAACCCGCCCATCACCCGCCCATCGTTTGTGACCAATTACCTTCAATTACAATACGAAATGTTCAGGGCAGACTAGAACCACACATCATTTACAGAATCTCTTCTGCACAGTTACAGTTGACATAAACATGCCACGCCCCCTTGCTTTCTGATCGGCTCAGTTGGTCAAAAGGCCTTAGTGGATGGGCCAACCAAACATGTAATACTATGGAAAACAACCTCCATAACAGAATGGCAGTTGGCCTACTCATCCCTCACACAAACCCCAAAATTGCACACATGTTAGCAACTGAGGACATTTAGAAAGCTTTCCATACTTGAGGTGCCAAGGTTTATTTATTCAAACAAAAGATGCTCAATCCACAAAAAAAGAAAAGAAAAAAGGCAATTTAAATCCTGCAGCAAACTATTCAAGACCTCAGTATCATCCTGCTATATTTTCTTAGTCACTCTGATGACATTACTTACACAAAAAGTCACAGGAGGAAGCAGTCTGCAGAAGCTTGTCTGTAAATAGTCCTGAATCACTGTACAATGAGACTTGGGTATCTACTTCCTATTAAACATACTGAAATGAGAAGCTTCATAGGTAAGCAAAGTTCAGATGTTTTTTTTTTTTTAAAATACTGCAGTACCAGACAGCACAATTGCTTTAGAAACTTCTTTATTTATTTTTTTTTACTGTAAATTCACTCTTGCATTCACTTGGAATTTTTATCATATTATGAATTCAATAAGTGTCTGGCATTCTCCCTAGTGGATTCAGATGCAGCCTTGTTCAGTACATTTGTGTATAGTGGATTTGGAGCTAGACATGAGCATGAGCCTCTTAGTGCTTAGCGTGTGTGCTCAGACCTGGCTTATTACTCTGCTGTGTTCAGATTCAGACCTGCTGGTCTTTAGCACAGGTTACTCTCCTGGGATTGTTTTCAGATCTAGTCTTGAGAGAAGGTTACTTAGTGGAGTGCGTGGATTCAGATCTAGTCTTGAGAGAAGGTTACTTAGTGGAGTGCGTGGATTCAGATCTAGTCTTGAGAGCAGGTTACTTAGTGGAGTGCGTGGATTCAGATCTAGTCTTGAGAGAAGGTTACTTAGTGGAGTGCGTGGATTCAGATCTAGTCTTGAGAGAAGGTTACTTAGTGGAGTGCGTGGATTCAGATCTAGTCTTGAGAGAAGGTTACTTAGTGGAGTGCGTGGATTCAGACCTGGTCTTGAGAGAAGGTTACTTAGTGGAGTGCGTGGATTCAGACCTGGTCTTGAGAGAAGGTTACTTAGTGGAGTGCGTGGATTCAGACCTAGTCTTGAGAGCAGGTTACTTAGTGGAGTGCGTGGATTCAGATCTAGTCTTGAGAGAAGGTTACTTAGTGGAGTGCGTGGATTCAGATCTAGTCTTGAGAGCAGGTTACTTAGTGGAGTGCGTGGATTCAGATCTAGTCTTGAGAGAAGGTTACTTAGTGGAGTGCGTGGATTCAGATCTAGTCTTGAGAGCAGGTTACTTAGTGGAGTGCGTGGATTCAGATCTAGTCTTGAGAGTAGGTTACTCTGTGGAGTGTGTAGATTCAGACCTGGTCTTGAGAGCAGGTTACTCTGTGGAGTGTGTAGATTCAGATCTAGTCTTGAGAGCAGGTTACTCTGTGGAGTGTGTAGATTCAGACCTGGTTTTGAGAGCAGGTTACTCTGTGGAGTGTGTAGATTCAGACCTGGTTTTGAGAGCAGGTTACTCTGTGGAGTGTGTAGATTCAGACCTGGTCTTGAGAGCAGGTTACTCTGGGGAGTGTGTAGATTCAGACCTGGTCTTGAGAGAAGGTTACTTAGTGGAGTGTGTAGATTCAGACCTGGTCTTGAGAGTAGGTTACTCTGGGGAGTGTGTAGATTCAGACCTGGTCTTGAGAGCAGGTTATTCTGGGGAGTGTGTAGATTCAGACCTGGTCTGGAGAGCAGGTTACTCTGGGGAGTGTGTAGATTCAGATCTGGTCTTGAGAGCAGGTTACTCTGGGGAGTGTGTAGATTCAGACCTGGTCTTGAGAGCAGGTTACTCTGGGGAGTGTGTAGATTCAGACCTGGTCTTGAGAGCAGGTTATTCTGGGGAGTGTGTAGATTCAGACCTGGTCTGGAGAGCAGGTTACTCTGGGGAGTGTGTAGATTCAGATCTGGTCTTGAGAGCAGGTTACTCTGGGGAGTGTGTAGATTCAGACCTGGTCTGGAGAGTAGGTTACTATGTAGGGTGTGCAGGTCAGTCTGCAGTGTGGTCTGAATGGCTGAAGGGTGGGGAGAATTTGGGTCAGCAGCTGAGGGGGATGAACCAAGCAGAGGAAGGGACTTTCCTCCCCTTGGCCAGCCACGAGCGCATGTACACACACACACACACTCTCTCTCTCACACACTCACACTCTGACACACACGTTGGGAATCCAGTTCACTCCCAGCTTTATTCTTAGAAACGGCCTCCCTCAGCTGTTGGATGATCCTGAAACATGCGCTCTGTCTGACATTGGGGGGGAACATGTTGAGGGACACGCTCACTGATCCAGCTCCATCAGTGGGGGAGAGCCACTCGGAGCGTCTGAGCGGAGGAAAAGGTCAAGGCTGCACACACAGCCATTTCCTTCTACGCCAGCCCGCGGGAGCAGCACAGAGCTGCAGCGTCTCGCCACTGACCGCTGGAGCAGCGCCCTGGAGCCAGCTACGCGCGGCTGGCAAACAGGAAGTCAAGGAAGAGCACACAGGAAGCACCCACAGAATGCCAAGTCACCATATTCTCAGCTGCCACAGAAAGGAAATGAAATGGCTCAACTTCTCTTCCTTAACACAACATGGTTTGTTTTCTGTTAGTGCGCCTGGAAAGTCCACAACACTACAGCTATGTATATATATAGTAGTGTCACCCTGACCACTGGAGAAACAGAAAGTGTTATTGTCATCTTGCTTAGCCTGCAGTACCAGTAACTAAGTAATCATTGTGCACCAACCAGCAGGCTAGCTAGCTTTACAACATACATCCCACATTAACAAGATACAAACCTCAGCCCTGTTCATTTTAGGCATCAACAAAATCAAATAGCTCAATTAACTTTAAGTGGAAAATAAATGAAATATAAAAGTTACCTCCTGTGCAGTACGTCAGTTCAACACACCATATTAGTTTTAGGATCATCCTAAAAAAGTGATGAGATACTGAATGACATCACAGAAGGTTCCGGCTGCGTGCAGACTCTGTGTATCCAGGCAGTCGCCGCGTACGTTACCCTGCTGAACAAAGAGCACCTTCGTGGCGTGTTGAGCGTTAAGACCCGTGGTCTGAGGTCCTGACCGGTGTGCGCATGCAGCATACTTATGAACCCGGGGAATTAAAGAAGTGCTGATCTGCTCTTCTCAATGCAGCAAAGGGTCCCCACCACAACTACAAAGAGCTCAGAAGCAGCGCTCTCTGCCAGCGAAATCTCTTAAGAGAAACCGAATGCAATTAGAGCATTCTACTGAAAAGCAAGCCGGCCCGGTCCAGACAAAAATCAGATATGGTTCTCGTTTGAGCCACAACTATACAAAATGTACCGGGGTTTAAAATTACAGATAGACGGCAAGTGCAACATAACCTAGGCCCTCCCCCCAGGGGCATTCACTAATTCAATGGCAGCTTTCTGCGCGCAGTTTCTACAGACGTCTCTGAGCCTGGGCCCGCCTTCTGAAGCATAGGAGAGGCCTGCTGCTCCCTGCAATGAGCGGAATAAAGCAGCTGCTGGGGGGGACCCGCTGCTGAACAGGGACATTAGGGTGCTGCTCCCATGTGAGCGTTCGCCTGTACAGAGCGGTTAACCTGGCGAAAGCGTGTGTGCTCCGCACATGAAGGTGTGTGTGTGTGTGTGTGTGTGTGTGTGTGTGTGTGTGCGTGTGTGTGTGTGCAGTGCCCTGCTGCGTCTCGGTCACCCTGCCTTAATGAAGACACTGCGAGGGGGGGGGGGGGGGGGGTGAGCTCACGGGCCTCTGCTGCCACGACTCCCGCCTGCTCTGAGCCGTCCCCCGCGCCACCAACCTCCCCGAAAAAGACACGGCGCCAGGCGGCGGGCGCTCCACTGCTCAGCGGAGCGGCAGTGAAGGAGAAGCACGGCTCTGTGAAACGCTTCTACAGAAACCAGTCCAGCCAGGCACGTCTTACAGGCGGGGTTTTACAGCACAAGGCCCGCATGCTTTTCCTCTGTCAGCACTCAAAATCCTCACCTTCAGAAAGCAGTGCAGTCACAGAACTCCAAATATATTAATCTACCAACAGCACCAATCTAATGATTTCAAAAGAAAATTAGTAGCCTGAAACTACAAAGGAAACTAATCGTACGGAAATAACATTCATCATGCGCGCAGTCACTATAAGAGCCTGCAGCATGCATTATACAAAATACAGGCGCTGCAACCAAGCAACAGGACGTGGGCTACAAAAAAAACCAAAAAACACTTGAGCTTTTGTGCTGCTGTTATAAACCACAGCACAGAGAAGTGAATCCAGCAGATACAGCACAGTATCACTGCAGCACCAACACAACTGAGCCTGATACAGCACAGTATCACTGCAACACCAACACAACTGAGCCTGATACAGCACAGTACCACTGCAGCACCAACACAACTGAGCCTGATACAGCACAGTACCACTGCGGCACCAACACAACTGAGCCTGATACAGCACAGTATCACTGAACCAGGCCTGATACAGCACAGTATCACTGCAACACCAACACAACTGAGCCTGATACAGCACAGTATCACTGGACCAGGCCTGATACAGCACAGTATCACTGCAGCACCAACACAACTGAGCCTGATACAGCACAGTATCACTGCAGCACCAACACAACTGAGACTGATAAAGCACAGTACCACTGCAGCATCAACAAAACTGAGCCTGATACAGCACAGTATCACTGCAGCATCAACACAACTGAGCCTGATACAGCACAGTATCACTGCAGCATCAACACAACTGAGCCTGATAAAGCACAGTATCACTGCAGCACCAACACAACTGAGCCTGATACAGCACAGTATCACTGCAGCACCAACACAACTGAGCCTGATACAGCACAGTATCACTGCAGCACCAACACAACTGAGCCTGATACAGCACAGTATCACTGCAGCACCAACACAACTGAGCCTGATACAGCACAGTATCACTGGACCAGGCCTGATACAGCACAGTACCACTGCAGCACCAACACAACTGAGCCTGATACAGCACAGTATCACTGCAGCACCAACACAACTGAGCCTGATACAGCACAGTATCACTGCAGCATCAACACAACTGAGCCTGATACAGCACAGTATCACTGCAGCATCAACACAACTGAGCCTGATACAGCACAGTATCACTGCAGCATCAACACAACTGAGCCTGATACAGCACAGTATCACTGCAGCACCAACACAACTGAGCCTGATACAGCACAGTACCACTGCGGCACCAACACAACTGAGCATGATACAGCACAGTATCACAGCAGCACCAACACAACTGAGCCTGATACAGCACAGTATCACTGCAGCACCAACACAACTGAGCCTGATGCAGCACAGTATCACTGCAGCATCAATACAACTGATTCCCAGAGAGACACAACTGTCGCAGTCCAGGAAGGAGATACTGCTCCTTCTCGCCAGCATTGGACTGCAGTAGGACTGGAGCAGCAGTATTCATAGCCAGTAACAACTCTCAAACTGCACAAGTACTGCAATGTAGCCCTGGACTCAGCAACAACAGCACTTCATTCCTCATCCATGCTCGCAGCTCGCTTCCTGCCAAAAAATGCTCCTTTATTTCCCAGCTTTCTCCACACAAAACAGCTCACAGGCTCTATCCTGCCAAATGCACATTGCACTATGCACTTCTAGGCCCTGACTGGAGAGAAGCAACCTGACACACGCACGCACGCACGCACAGACACACAGAGACACACAGACACACACACGCACAGACACACACGCAGGCAGACACACACATACACATATATATACAGACACACACACACACGCTGCAGTGTGCCCTCACACAGAGCCAGGTCCCGTACCTCTCTGTGCTCTCTCTCTCTCTCTCTCTCTCTCTCTCTCTCGGTTTGTGAAAGGAACAGACGCGCTGCGCTGTGAAAAGCCGGGAGCCCTGGCGTTTGTGGAGAGGGAGGTGATGTAATCACGCTGCTTCCAGATTCATATCTCTATTAACGCACGCAGAACAGCCAAAACCGCTACAGCGCGCTGGTGCGCGGATCTCGCGTCTTACGGGGTCAGATGAAACAGCTGAGACGCTTTCATCAGGAGCTACCCCTGCTGTTAGCGGATTATGAATCCACCCATACAGCAGGCCCATACTATATAGCACAGCTACAGCTCAAACGGCACCATGGCTTCACCACACCTACGGAATCTGAACCTCCAGCTCCTCCTAGAGAAAGCTAATGGTCAGGATGACGGATGGGGTGGGGGGGGGGGGGGGGGGGTGGGACTGCTGCAGTGGAGTGGCACACAGAGCGAGAGAGAAATAGAGGGGGCGAGGAGGAGTGAAGGAAGCGTGTTTACCTGAGAGCGGCTGGGAAGTGGACAGTATGGTGGTGGTGCTGGAGGGATCCCAGGCCTCTGATGGCAGGCCAGGGACCGAATCTACCAGTCCCAACGGGGGGAGGGGGGCAGACACACACGTGCGCACATGAACACACACACACACACACACACAGCAACACCACAGACACGAGGAAAAAAAAATGCGAGGTTGGGTTGGGTTAGAACAACATGAAGCAAACTGAATGGGAAAGCGGGCAGACAGGGACACAGCAGAGGCCATAGCCCCTGGCACAAACAGCAGGGGGCCGATGGGAAAGGCACACACAGAGGGGCATGACCGTGCAAAATGGATCAAACAAGCAGAGAGCCAGAGAAAGAGAGGAGCACATGGGACAGAGGAAAGGAGAAAAGTGTTGGCGCGACAAAGGAAGACAAATCACAGTGTAATTCACTATGGGTGACTTACTGAGGGCTGGCAGATGCAGCAAACAGACTGAGAGGGAACACATGGCACCTCGGTGTACGTGAGTCTGCGAGAGGGCACAGCAGCGATGTGGCCCTCTCTCCACTGCACTGCAGCTAGCAGCTAACGACACAAAGGAGCTGACATCCACTGCCCTGCTGCAGAACCCAGGGCCCCGCCCACATTTGCATCACAATAAACAATCGGGCCTTTGTTTCCAAAAGTAAGACAAGATTTAAGGCCCACCCCCCCCCCCCCCCCCAGGCTCCGCCCACAGGGAGAGAGCCAGTAAAACCGTGGCACAGTCATGGATCCAAAGATTGCAAATGGTTTCATTTAGAGTTTCTGTAAACAAAACAGCTGCGCTGAGTTTTGAACATATGGGCCAAAAAAGGAGGAGGGGGGGAAAAACCAGCCTATATTTAATCCAGCCCCTATATGGAAATGCTACATATCAGGAGAGAGGGGTTTTGATGCTTCCCCCAAGTCTAAGTGCAGTCACAGCATGAACAGAGTTTAAAAACCGAACTGAAAGAACGTAAAGTTCTGTACAGCTCGTGTCTGAAAAAATGAGTTCAGCAGCGGTACACAAAACATCTCTATTCCCCACAGAACGCTTCAACAATATATCAAATTCAGCCGAAACAGAAGAAACTTAAACCGAAACAAAAACTACAAATATGGTCAAAAACAAAAGAAAATGTTACAGCTATGTTTCAATATGCATCTCAGAGACAACAAATATTTTTCACGCTCTCCTCCAGGCTTACACAAATTACAAACAACAAATAAAATAATAATCACTTTTCCATAGCCGTACTTCTGATGCTCAGGAGCCTGACGGAGGAAATCTCCTGTAAGTGGATTATGATGCGCGTGGCCGTCGCTCGGCAACGCACGCGGCAACGCTCGCACGGCAACACGCACGGCAACGCGCATGGCGACAGACGCGCGCGGCGACAGACACACGCGGCGACACACGCACGCCCCGCGGCGCACGCTCTCCGGGGGCTCGGGCGCACGCGGCGGGCCGCTCTCACATCTTCACACGCGCGCCGCGGCTTCCTGTCGCTTCCACAGGAAGTGAGGCGTGGGGCTTCTCACCTGAGTCTGAGTCTTTCTGATCCCCATTGGCTCCGACAGTAAAGGGCAGCTTCCTCTTCGGAGCCTTCTCTTTCATCTCCTTGACGGCATCGCTTCGGTCCAGTTTGGGAGTCTTGTTTGAAG